>NW_013564793.1:22500-47031 GCF_000499605.1 Eimeria maxima | reverse complement strand
TATATATAATCTGCTAATATCTTTGTAGCTAGCTAGCTATTATCTGTGTGGCTAGCTGGCTATATATCTTATTATTTATATATAAATCTAAATATATATATAAATATATATATTATCTGCTTAGCTAGCTAGCTATATGCTTGGCTAGCTAGCTAGCTATTCAGGTGCCTATACACCCCACCGCCTCCAGTTGGGGTCCTCATGGGCTTCTGAGGATTTTAGGAATAACTGCAGCGGATGGCTAGCTAGCCAGACGTAAAATGCTCTTCTTCTATAGCTAGCTAGCTAGCTAGCTAGCTAGTTAGCTACCTAGCTAACTAGCTAGCTAGATACGTACCTACCTGGCTAGCTAGCTAGCTAGCTAGCTAGTCTACCCTAGCCACCTCGTAGTCAGCTAGCCGTTGCCACCTGTTATTCAGCTAGCTAGCTAGCTAGCTGACTTAGGGAGGATACAATCAAATAAAGGAGCCACATACATAAAGAAGGGAAGAAAAATAAATAAATATTTCTTCCCTTGTTGTCTCCTCTTGCTGCTGAACAAAAGCTATTTATTAATAAGCGCAGCAGCAGCAGCAGCTGCCGCTGCTGCTGGTGTCTTAGCGGCTGCAGCAGGTGCTGCTCTGCAGCAGCAGCAACAACTGCTCCTTACCATGTAACTGTTGCCGTTGCTGCAGCAGCAGCAGCACCTGCTGCTGCTGCTGTTTCTTCCTTAATGCCCCTTGGGTGCTGTACATGGGGCGAAGGCACATCTTCTTTGCTGCAGCAGCAGCTTCTTGTTGCTGCAGCAGCAGCAGCAGCTTGTCTCCTTACTGCTGCAGCATCAGCAGCTTGTCTTCATGCTGCAGCAGTAGCAACTCCTTCCCTTGCAGCAGCAGCAGCAGCTTGTACCCTTGTAGCAGCAGCAGCAGCAGCTTATTTCCTTGCTGCTGCTGCTGCTGCTGCTGCTCCGTCCCTCATCCTATTTAGTCTCCCCTCTTGAATAGAGACTTCAATTTCTCTCTCTTGCTATGCGCACTCTTTCCTGTTGGTGTTGCTCCTCCTGCTGCTGCTCCTGCTGCAGCTTGTGCTGCTGCTGCAGGTGCTGCTGCTGCAGGTGCTGCTGCAGCAGGTGCTGCTCCGCCTTGCTGCTGTTGCGCCGCCTCGCCCTCCCTACAGGATCAGCGGAGGAGTTAACACAGCAGCAGCTCTTTAGTGTTTGCTATTAGGGTTTAGGGTTTGCAGTAACATATCCACAGCTTATGCTGCTTGCTAGGGTTTAGAGTATGCTAGGGTTTACAGGATGCTAGGGTTTAGAGGAAACTAGGGTTTAGTACACGTATGCGTAAGCAGCAGCAGCAGCAACGGGATTTATTTGTTCTTTATGGCGTGTTGCTAAACCCTAAACCCTAGCTGCATAGACATCGTGATAAAGGTGTTCTCCTAAACCCTAAACCCTAAAAACCCTAAACCCTAGGTGCAATAGGCATCATGACTATCTACTCCTAATCGGTTTGCCGTTTCTCCTTTTGTCAGCAAAAGTAGCGAATGCCTCTAAACCCTAAACCCTAAACCCTAAACCCTAAACCCTAATTTGAAAGTAACGCCATCTGTAAGAAAGAAAAATTGTCTTCGTTAAAATATAAGGAGAGAGTCTCTGTTGTTGTCTTATTTATTTGTTTTATTTATTTTATTCATTTATTTATTTATTTTATTTATTTATTTTATTTATTTATTTATTTAATCAATTAAAACAAGTGGGGACTTCACATTTACTTAGCCTTCCCCTGATTTGCCACGGCGGCAATCCTCTTCTGTACACATAACACACAAACCCTAAACCCTAAACCCTAAACCCTAAACCCTAATTCCTTAACCACACATGTATCCAGGGTCAGCAGCAACCAAAAAAAAAGCAACAAAACAGCAGTAACAAACAGAAGAAACAAGCACCCTCAACAGCAGCAGTAGCAGCAGCAAATAGCAGCAAAAAAAAAGCTATTTACCTTTACTTCTTCCTCATCAAGAAGATAGTACTTCTTAATAGGCTTAAGATGTTCATCTAATTCATAAACAAGAGGAACAGCCGTAGGAATATTCAATTCTAAGACATCTTCCTCAGACATTTTGTCTAAATGTTTTACTAAACCTCTAAGACTGTTGCCATGAGCTGCATGCACAAAGGAAGAAACACAAAAAGAAATTCATTAATTAATCATATTTATTTATTTATTTATTTATTTGTATTTATAAATATATAAAAAAAAATTTTTAAAAAGAAATTGAAAAAAAAACCTATAAACCCTAAACCCTAAACCCTAAACCCTAATTTTATAACTCCTTGTACTTACCAACAACCAAGACGTTCTGTCCAGCCAAGAGCGCAGGAGCGATCTCATCGAAGTAGTAAGGAAGGACTGCACACAAACCCTAAACCCTAAACCCTAAACCCTAATAAACCCTAAACCCTAGATATCCCCTTTCTTATACCCAGTAAGTGTACCGAATAACCCCTTGTTCGCTTCCTCCCATCCTGCCCTATAAACCCTAAACCCTAATAAACCCTTAAAAAGTATTTGAATAGAAGAAAAAAAGGGTTTAGGGTTTAGCTAACCTCTTTCTACTGTATCCTTAAGACACTCCGTAAGAGGCAATACCTCCTGAGGTAAATGTTTGTATTTTTCCTCAAATTTTGCATTCCTTTTGTCTTCGGGCTCAAGAGGGGGAGGAGGAACGGCGTAGGCGCGGCGCCATATTTTTACCTATATATATACATAAACCCTAAACCCTAATTAAACCCTAAACCCTAATTAAAGTATAGTAAATAGGTTATAAATATATAAAATAAAAGAGAAAGAGAAGAGATACACACAGAATATATTTATGTATATATATACATACAGTTGGTACTAAACGCTCATCATATATATTCTCTATAAACCCTAAACCCTAGATAACCCCTAAACCCTAATTACCTGTTCCTCGCCGTGCTTTGCTGCAGTCTCTGCCTTGTTTAATCCTTGCAGAGCACCATAGTGACGTTCGTTAAGTCTGTACACACCAATAGGAGACAAACCCTGAGGGTTTAGGGTTTAGAGTCTACCAAACCCTAAACCCTAATAGCTAAACAAACATACTTTGCACGGTAACCCGTGCATGCAACAAACACTCACAACAAAACACACACGCTACTGCTGCTGCTGCTGGTGTCGTTGTTGCTGTTGCTGCTGTTGCTGCAGTTCCTGCTGCTGCTGCTGCTGCTGCTTACCTCCATGTGTTCTTGATGGGGAGGTAGCACTGGTTGGAGTGCATCAAGACTGTCCAGCAGGTCTCGACAGCTCTATGAACAAACACAAACCCTAAACCCTAAACCCTAAACCCCAGAATCCAAACCCTAAACCCTAATCCAAACCCTAAACCCTAATTAGCAAGTACTACATCTAATAATGGGGTGTATGCGCACCTCTTCAAGACGCTGGTGTATGCGACGTCGAACTTCAAACCCTTGTCGCGGATCATATCTCCCGCCTCGCTGCACACAAACCCTAAACCCTAAACCCTAATCCCTAAACCCTAGAGAGGGAGAGAGTGACTGCAATGGCAAATCGCGGACGATAAACCCTAAACCCTCCAATAAACCCTCACAACCCTGCACCCCAACCGCTGCTGTTATAACCCTACAACCTGACCCCAAAACCCTAAACCCTAAACCCTAATTGGCACCTACCGGGCCTCCTTCAAACCGTGCTCAGAGAGGGGGACATCAGTCCAGCCAGTGAAGCGGTTTTCCTTGTTCCATGCGGACTCGCCTGAATACAAACCCTAAACCCTAAACCCTAAACCCTAAAACGCCTAAACCCTAGAAGGCATCAGGTCTCTGACGTGTGCGTGGATACGCCAGGAGTGCAAACACTAGCAGCAAACTCAACTCCCGAGCATGAGGAAGTCTAGCAGCAGGAAACAGTCGCAAACCCTAAACACTAAAACCCTAAACCCTAAACCCTAGCATCCCCCCATCAGCAAGAAGGGACCAGTTACAGGACAGGGGTAAGAGCGAGAGGCAAAGAATGCATCTTTCCTTAGCCGCACTCCTTAAACACTAAACACTAAAGCTAAACCGCTAAAGTACGGCTAAACCCTAAACCCTAAACACTAAACCCTAAACCCTAGAGCTAGACGCAGCCCTTGCGTGCAGCACACACCGTGGCGAACGAGGACGAGGTAGCGAGGAGCCATTTTTATTAGGGTTTAGGGAGAAAATAAAAGAAAAAATATATTTAAGAGTAGAGATAAGGACTCCAAAAAAAGATGTGGACCCTAAACCCTAAACCCTAAACCCTCAATGCACCCCAACACACGAACGCGGGCGGGGCAAGATCCGCCCACCTAAGCTCCGATCCCAGCCCCCAAACCCTAAACCCTAAACCCTAAGCACTAACCCTAAACCCTAGCACCTTAGCGGTGCCCCTTAAGTCCTTCAAAACATGTTTATTAAGACAAATTGACGACACTTCTAAGCGATGCACCTTAAACCCTAAACCCTAAACCCTAATAAGCTAATATTCCCCTTCCAGCGGCTGCAGCCCCCGTGTCCCCATAAATCTACCAATAATGCAATTTAAACCCCAAACACTAAACCCTAAACCCTAAACCCTAATCCATAATTGTTATATTTATTAGATAGTTGACGCGCCTATAAACCCTGTGTGTAAAACCCTAAACCCTCGATCTTGCATTGACTCTCCTTAGACTACCAATAGGCAAAAACGGGCTTCCTTAGAGGGTTTTATTAATTTTATTTATTATATTAATTATATTTTTAAATAAATATATAAAATAAATGGGGTTTTTCTCGACACTTAAACCCTAAACCCTCATTTCCTCTTCTTTTCCTCTTTTCTTCTTCCCCCCACAGCAATGTTTCGTAGCTACTTGCATTGACTACGGGGGGCTTAAAAGGAGCAAAATAAACAATAAATATATAAATAAATACATTAAAAAATAAATAATTAATTAATTATTAATTATATTTAGCAATTTTACCAATTTAAATCATTTATACACCTCAATTAACCCCTCGCGTCGCACTGATGCTGTGTGTGCGTGTATTCGTGTGTGTGCAAGTTAGTTAGTAACTACTAACTACGTAAACCCTAGAAGGGTTTAGGGTTTAGGGTTTACAACGAGTGTTTAGTTCTTATTTCCCCTTAAATATTATTAATTATTTATGAATGAATAAACAATAAAACATCAGCGAATATATATTAGTATTATTTAGTATTATTTATACATAAATAATAATATATATATACACTTCCTTACTATTTATACACGCCGTCTATTTATATATAATTAATGCATGCATGCATGCATGCATTAATTATACTTAATCATGAATTCATGCATGCATGCACGCATTCTCCCTTGCAGAAGGATAGCAATTAGTATTTATCTATAAAGTTGTGGTAATGCATGCATACAACCTCCCTCTTGTTAATGCATGCATGCATGCATACATGCATACATGTAAAAGAAAAACGCATGCATACTTTTGGGGCTGCACAACAGCAATTTGCAGCAACAAGATGTATATTTATGTATAATACAAGAAAAAAGATCCATTTATATTATTAACTAAGGGTAATATTAATTAGGTAAATAAAAGATTGTCTCCTCTATTTTTTTTTCTCCTTTATTTAATTGTCTCTATATAAGAGGAAATATAGCAAAAAAGGCAGAAGCAGCAGCAGCAGCAGCAGCAGCAGCAAAAGCTGCTGCTTCTACTCCTGCTGTTGCTGCAATAGCAGCGGAGATGAGGGTTTGGTGTTAGGGTTTATCCCTCTACAGGTCACCTATCTAGGGTTTACGGTTTTAGGGTTTGTGTCTCTACAGTCTACACCTGTAGGGTTTACGTTTCTAGGGTTTACGTCCTCTAGACACTGCTCACCTAAGACTAAACCCTAAACCCTAAACCCTAAACCCTAGGATGAGCAGCAGGAGCAAGAAAGGATTTACAGTTTCCTTAGAGTCTATACGCGGCGGAAAAAAAAAAGAGGGACCCGTAAGCCCTATACTTGAGGTCCCTAAACCCTAAACCCTAAATCCTAAACCCTTTTATGGTTTAGGGTTTAGGGTTTGTGAAATGTCGTCTAGCTACGAATCGTAATAGAGGCCATTCGCGGTGTACGTACACCTCACCATATAAATCCGTAAGTTTACGTTTATATGCATTAAGGAGTTGCTGCTGCTTCATACTAAAGAATAGTTGCTGCGGTTGCTGCATCAGTGCAGCAATATCCTGCTGCTGCTGCTGCTGCTGTTGCTGCTGCTGCTGCTGTTTTTGTATCTCTTTTAGCTGTCTTTCCCGCTGCACCAGCGCAGCAGCAGCAGCAGCAAACCATCGCTCTATTGACTGCCGCTGCACCTCAAAGGGAGATAAGGGTTTAGAGGTAAGAGGACCAGCAGAGGGAGAACTAACCCTTTTCCCCTTTTCTTTTGTTGCGAAGCTGCGTATACACCCCAATCCTGCTGCTTTTGCTGCTGTTGCTTTTGCTGCTGCTGCTGCTGCTGCTGGGCGTGCATACACCCCACACGAAGACAAAGAAGAGGTTAGCAAACCCTTAGAACAAAAAAATGAACTCAACAACACGTTACTGGCCATCGCCACAAACCCTAAACCCTAAACCCTAAACCCTTTAGTCAGGGAGTACCAACGAGTTGCAGTACCCGCCATCAGGTGTGTCTTCATACAATACAGAGGAGAAGGCTCCTCTATGCAGCTCAATAATTAGGGTTTGGTGTCCAGGGTTTAGGGTTTAGGGTTTACGGGTTGCAACGGTCGATCAGCTTCTTCGGTCCGCCGTCATGTCGTCGGCATGCGGCCGTGCAGACGGCAAACCCGAAACCCTAAACCCTAAACCCTAAACCCTAATTTACAGACATACTTATTCCATCATTAGGAACACACAAAAACGAACAAAAGAGAACCCAAGATATGCAACTAGCTCTACAAGCAAAGATCGACTGCAGCAGCTGCAGCAGCAGCAGCACAGCCGCTGCTGCTGCTGCTGCTGCTGCTGCTCTTGAGGTTGGGGCTGAGTGTTCCTATGGTGGGGTTGTTGTATTTCTTCTAACATCTCCTTTTTGTCCTACTGCAGCAAATGTTGCCATTTATTTAGCATTTGTTTTGAGGTGTACATACACCTGAATCCTTAAGAAGAAGGCGGTGAACCGCAGCAGCTGAGACAGCTGCTAGGGTTTAGGGTTTAAGGCTTATTAGGGTTTATTAGGGTTTATTAGGGTTTAGGGTTTAGGGTTTTTAAGGGATTACCCTAGATTTTTAGATTTAATTATTCTTCTTGATCACCGCATGCGCGACCAAGGGGTCGCCTTCACCCTTCTCTCCGTTTCTTCGGGGGTTTAGGGTTTAGGGTTTTAAGGGTTTAGGGTTTAGGGTTTAGGGTTTATGACAATGCCGTACCCTTCACGGCCTGCAGAGGCACACAGGCCTCTTTCTTTATTAGGTAGATTTCCTCACCCTGTTGGGGTATATGGACAGCATCCTCCTGCAATAGTTACACAAGTTGATTCCTTCGAGTCCGCTACTGCTCATCGCCTACGCGGTAAACCCTAAACCCTAAACCCTAAACCCTAACTAAACCCTAATCCCCACACCGTAGCCACAAGAACTCACCAACAAAGAGCAGCTGTATAACACAACTCTCTCTCGGTTTCAAGGTGCCATCGTGCTATTTGCTGTTTAGGGTTTAGGGTTTAGGGTTTCGGGCCTAGGGTTTAGGGTTTAGGGTTTGGTGAATTGCGCAGTGTTACACTTTTTGGATGAGAAGTTTGGACTCGATTCTTCTACAAACCCTTCGGTGCTGCGGGCTGCATCATCGACCCCAGCAGCAGCAGCAGTAGCAGCAGGAAATGACGCAGGAGCAGGAGCAAAGCCCCTGTATATACAGCTGGAAGAAATGCTGCAGGAGGGAGGACTTATGCTGCCTCTTGCTGCAGCAGCAACAGCAACAGAGCAGCAACGAAGAGAAGTAGCAGAAAGGGATGCAATGTCTCACTTCGCTCTCCGTGTCGCGTAAACCCTAAACCCTAAACCCTAAACCCTAGCCTTCCATACAACGACCCGCACTCTATAAACCCTAAACCCTAAACCCTAGAGAAGCAGTAAATAACCCCAGTGATCCCACGCGCTTCTGAAGGGAAATTTTCCCGTTGCTTCTCCACCGCTAGGGTTTAGGGTTTAGGGTTTAGGGTTTGAGTTGTCTGCTCCGCAGATTCAGCAGAGATCGCGACAAGCAACGATGGTTAGTGCTGCAGGAGTCTCGTCTATTCATGTACCGATTCGGTAAACCCTAAACCCTTCACGAGTTCTAAACCCTAAACCCTAAACCCTTAAACTTGTAAACCCTCAATTCAGACCTCTCTTTTCCTTCCTTTGTTGGCTTCTATGCTGCATTGCTGTGAAACTAGTGTCTAGGGTTTAGGGTTCTGAGGGTTTAGGGTTTAGGGTTTGAAGACGAGGGTCTGCATGCAGATAGACTCTGTGCATTTCGTGGTCTAGAGGATGGATCGCAGAGTTTGCTGTCCAATTTCCTGCAGCAAGAAGGCCTTAATTATGCATGCGTAAGAAACGAGGGTTTAGGGTTTAGGGTTTAGGGTTTGAGGTTTAGAATTGGGGTTTAGCGTTCTAAGGGTTTAGGGTTCCCCCATTGGAGCATCAAACTTTAAATATTATCAAGACAAACAGTACCTGGATCCCTGCCAAGGATATATAAAAATTCAAGGGTTTAGGGTTTAGGGTTTAGGGTTTAGGGTTTGTGCACAGATTCAACGCCCACGAGACCCTGTCGCGGGTTCAGCATTGGATAAGTTATGGAAAACAGCCACGGGCTTCTTTAGGGCAAACCTTGCTCAACAAGTTCAACATTTATACCTCGTAAACCCTAAACCCTAACTAAACCCTAAACCCTACCTAAACCCTAGCTGTCCTAAAGTCGTTAGGGTTTATTCGTCCTTGACCCAGGGTTTGAGGATTTCGCAACCCTGAACAAAGCGTTGTCTCCCTCCAAACAAATTTAAAGGTTTAGGGATTAGGGTTTAGGGTTTAGGGTTTGGATTGGGGTTTGACCTTCAGGTCCCTTGCTTCCCTGATGCCGGCCCGCTGGTCAGGAACCGTCGAGTGTATATTCAAAGTACGGACTCATTACCCAGGGTTTAGGGTTTAGGGTTTAGGGTTTAGGGTTTATACTGGGTCACTTCTGTGTGCATCCCTGAGACGTAGCTCGTTTTGCGCACCTACAAACAAAGAATTAGGGTTTAGGGTTTAGGGTTTGTCTGCAGATATGATGGCTTACGTGCCTGAATTCGAGCTGGGTACTGTTATCTGCGGAAGGCTACGGTGGGTTGTCGGCATACAGCAAACCCTAAACCCTAAACTCTAAACCCTTTTAAGGGTGGAAGACCCTTCTGGAAATAGTGTTTAGTGTTTAGGGTTTAGGGTTTGGTTGCGGTGTCTGCAGAACTGCCATGAACAATTCCTTTGAGTTGCTTGAAGGACGTCAAGCTACTCTGCAGGTGCGTGTACACCCCAAACCCTTAATCGGTAGTCTGTTCTTGAGGGTTTATGCTTTGGAGTTTAGGGTTTAGGGTTTAGGGTTTAGGGTTTCTGCGCAGAACACCATCCTTTCGGACTCGCGAGTAGGGAAGCTACTAAGCGCTGCGCCAAATGTCTACCTGGGTGAGTCTCTGCCAAGGGTTTAGGGTTTAGGGTTTAGGGTTTGGAGTTGGGGTTTGTAGGTGGAGCGGTGCTGCTGAGGGTTAAGACAGCAGAGTTTAGGGTTTAGGGTTTAGGGTTTAGGGTTTGTGTTTAGGACGAGACTTCAACAACAACGCCGTCAAGAGTACAGAAGAACGGCTGACACCCCAATTGATAAAACAAGTTCGCCGCAAACCCTAAACCCTAAACCCTAAACCCTCGCAGCCTCCGTGTGGAGACAAATAGGCACAGAGTTTGGTTGCTTCTCGTTCTTCGTCTTGGGTTTTGCCTGGGGTTTAGGGTTTAGGGTTTGGTGTTGAGGGTTTGCAGGTATTCAAGGACTCCTTTCCTCCTTGCATGCGCCGCCTATATGAGAGCTACCTGTAAGACCAAAGCCCTAAACCCTAAACCCTAAACCCTAATTATAAGTTCCTTTTAGAACGTGATAAAGGGCCCAGTCTATGTTGCTGCTGCCGCTGCTGCTGTTGCTGCAACTCCTGCTGTTGTTGCTGCTGCTGTTGCTGCAGGGCGGAGCACCATCTACGTCACGGCGGCCGCATGCAGTTGTGGCTCTTCTTCAAGGTGAGCAGCAGCAACAGCAGCAGCAGCAACAACAACAGCAGCAGCAGCAACGATAGCAGTTGTTTCCCCGAGGGTTTTAAGGCTTGTCTAGGGTTCAGGGTTTATCTAGGGTTTAGGGTTTAGGGCTTTGTTTCAGGGAGCGGGAATGACCCTCGAAGAAAATCTTCAATTCAATAGACAGATGTGGCGAGAGCCACAAAAGTTTGAGAAAGAGTAAACCCTAAACCCTAAACCCTAGCTAAACCCTAAACCCTAAACCCGAGAACTCAAACACAAACCTAAACCCTAAACCCTAAACTGTATAGCTGCAGCGAGTATCTGCGTTGGTTGAGTAACGTGTGCAGTGCTTGATGACGCTTGCATGCAAAGAACGAGGGTTTTTAGGGTTTAGGGTTTAGGGTTTAGGGTTTATGCACAGGCATGCATACAATATTAGACATATGTACGGTCTTGAGGGGAAAAGAGCGAATTATGCGCCATTAAGATGTTCGCAGATAATCAGTGGAGCTGTCATTGGGGTAAACCCTAAACCCTAAACCCTAAACACTAGTTGCTGATCAGACAGAGGTCTCCACTGCACAGCTGCATTCACTCTCACCATCATTACCACCAGCAAGCACAGCAGCACAAGCACCACAAGCAGCAGCAGCAACAGCACCAGCAAGCCCAGCGCAATGCCCGCACTAAACCCTAAACCCTAAACCCTAAACCCTTGTTGTTTGCGAGCTCAGCACCCCGGCACAGGAGATGCTCACGGCTGTCCATTCAAAAGTTTTGATATAAAAAGGCTTCAGAGGCTTCTTGAAGGATGGGGACTAAATTGTATCCAAACCCTAAACCCTAAACCCTAATTTCGAACCCCTAAACCCTAAACCCTAATTTCAAAACCCTAAACCCCAATAATTTTTCAGCATGTACCGTGCCTACGCTTGCTTTCCGTCTTTGAGTGCTTTACTACCCCCCAAACCCTAAACCTTAAACCCTAGTTTATTACCAAACCCTAAACCCTAAACCCTAATTTGTGTATTTTTTTTTTCTTTGCAGATAAGCAGGTGCGGCCTGTGCTGCAATTAGCAGAGAAAGGCGACTACCAACTTGCATGCAAAGAATTCTATACACAAACACATCTTGGTAGTTCAGGTATATATTCTCCTGCTGCTGCTGCTGCTGCTGCTGCTGCACCTTGTGCTACTGTTGCTGCTGCTGCACCTACTGCTGCTGGTCTACTAGTACTACGACTACTAGTACTGCTACAATTCATCTCAAAGGAACTTTGCTGCTGTTGCTGCTGCTGCTGCTGTTGTTGCTGCTGCTGCTGCAGGTGATGATGTGGGTAACCACCCCAATGCATTCTTTGCTGCTTCGCGGCGATTCTCTGCAGCAACAGCAGCAGGAGGTCCTGCTGCTGCTGCTGCTGCTGCTGAGAAAGCAAAGCAGGCTGCCGCAGCAGAAGAGGCGGGCACACAAGACACTGAAATGCTTCCTTAGAACCGCATGCTGGCTGCAGCAACTGCAGCAGTAGCAGCGAGCTGCTGCAGCAAGTGCTGCAGCAGCACAGGGAAGTTGTCCCGGACCAACTCTTTTTCTTCAATCAGTTACTATACGTACCACCGCACCGCTAGCTAGCTAGCTAGCTGTCTATATACCTATTTAGCTAGCTAGGTGGCTAGCTAGCTGTCAATCTAGCTAGGCAGCTTAGGCGCCTGTCTATGTATATACCTAGCTAGCTGTCTATATATTTACCTAACTAGCTAGCCGTCGCTATATTTAGCTAGCTAACTAGCTAGCTGTGTCTATATTCAGCTAGCTACCTAGCTAGCTAGCTAGCTAGGTGCGTGTATATTTAGCTAGCTAGCTAACCGCCTTGCCAGCGATGGACTTGGGGAAAAAGTGTTGATGCTAACGGCCTGCACGCTGCAAGGCCTCCGCAGCAAGCGGGGCAGCTAGCTGGCTAGCTAGCTATATAGCTAGCTAATTAGCTAGCTGTTTAGCTAGCCAGCTGTTTTGCTAGCTGGTTTGCTAGCTGTTTAGCTAGCCATATGCTTAATGTGCGGGACTAGGGGGGCGCGGGCTCTGCCCACAAAAAAAGCAAGTAGGTAGCTAGCCAGCTAGCTAGCTAGCTAGCTAGATAGCTAGCTAGATAAAAATAGCTGGCTAGCTAGCTAGCTAGCTAGCTAGCCAGATAGCTAGCCAGAAGCAGGTACCCGCCCCTTACAGGCAGCAAACGGGAGACAGCAGAGGCTGCCTACCCCAAATATAGGAATCTATATATATAATAATATAATTAGCTAGCTAGCTAGATAGCTAGCTACCTAGCTAGCTAGCATACGGCTAGCTAGCTAGCCGTAGTCAATAATGAATAAACTTGCGGCTACCTTCATCCTTAGCTACAACAGGGGGACCAACACCTCCAAGTCTGCTGCCTGCCCTTATCTTGTCTCCTGCTGCCTGCAGCAGCAGCACCATAAATATACACCAAGAGTACCCTTGGCTAGCTAAATATATATACATATACCTAGCTAGCTATCTGTTTGGTTAATTACCTGATTGTGCGTCGGGGGTGAAGGGGATGGGGTGGTGTATTTTTTAGCTAGGGTTTAGGGTTTAGGGTTTAGGGTTTACCACCGAAAATTCAAACTCCTGTGGGGCCTCAAAGATAAGAACAATTGTACTCCCCAATCGGAATTCTCCCACATGCGATCCAACGCCAAAATGTAGGGGCTTATCTGCAAAAAAAAAAAAAAAGGGTTTAGGGTTTAGGGTTTGAGGGTTTAGGGTTTGAGGGTTTAGGGTTTATGATAGTCTGGAGATGGGAGGATATATATAACCCTATACTAACGGTTTGACCATTATGGCAACTTGCTAGGGTTTAGGGTTTAGGGTTTGGGGCAATTCTAACGTTTAAGATACAATCTATTAGGGTTTAGGGTTTAGATCTAGCGGTGGTTTAGGGTTTAGGGTTTACCCAAATATGTGCGGATGTCTACATCGCCCCCAAGATGCCTCAGCACAACACGGTCTTGATTTGTCCTTAAATCCTGAATAATAAACCCTAAACCCTAAACCCTAAACCCTAGAAACCCTAAACCCTTATATAGTGTAGATAAGGAAAAGCTCCTGAATAAGAAAATCGCTTATGCTCACCCCTGCTGCAGTAGCAGGATTAGGTAGGTAGGGTTTAGGGTTTATCTAGGGTTTAGGGTTTACGGGCTCTTTCTCAAGACGAATATTCCCAACATTGCATGCAGCAACAGCAGCAATATGCAAACCCCCGCCAATCCAACTGCCGCTAAGAATTATACGTTCTTGTACACTGAATATGTCCTGAACACAAACCCTAAACCCTAAACCCTAAACCCTAAAAATTGCAGTCTGGGTCGTCTAAGGAGCGCGCTAACTAGCGCCATCTGGCCACCCCAAAACCCTAAACCCTAGAAAACCTTAAAAAATCCCAAACCCACGCCCTTAACCCGAGAAAACCCTAAACCCTAGAAAACCCTAAACCCTAAACCCTAAACCCTAAACCCTAAACCCTAGACTGACATTGAATTTAGCAAGGAAGGATCTGAATACAGGTAGACACTCTCCATGCATATGTCTTCGCACTGTTTGCGTAAAATCGCAAGGAGCGTGAAAATGATGGTAGTAGTGCGGCGCCAGGTGCAGCACGCAGTACATTAACTGCAGCAGCAGCAGCAGCAGCAGCAGCAGCAGCAGCAGAACACGCAGCAGCACAAGCAGAAAAAGATAAAATGAAGGGGACTAAGTAGGAGGTCAAGCAGCAGCAGCATTAACAGCAGAGGAACAATACAAACCGCAGCAGCAGCAGCAGCACAAAAGCAGCAGCAGCAGATGCACAAAACGAGCAGCAGCAGCAGCAGCAGCAGCAAAATACTAGCAGCAGCAGCAGAAGCAGCAGAACAACACACTACCAGCAGCATCAGCACAAGCAGCGCAACAAGATCAGCAGCAGCTGCAGCACAAAAAGAGCAGCATCTGCATGTGCAGCAGCAGGACAGCACGCCCAGCAGCAGCACCATCAACAGCAACAACAACAGCAGCAGCAGCAGCAGCAGCAACAGCAGCAGCAGACCTTATTGTTATTATTTATTTGAGGGTTTATACCAAGAAAACCCTTCAAGCTATAAGTCGCTCCCTTTACTTGGGGAACGCGATCCCCTTCTACTGTACCCAATATCGATACCGTACAGTCACACGGGCTCACCTGCATACAAACCCTAAACCCTAAACCCTAAACCCTAAACCCTAAACCCTAAACCCTAAACCCTAAACCCTAAAAAATCCTAAACCCTAAAAAAATCTTAAACCCTAAAAAATCGGATAAAAAAAGGAGGGTTTGTACGAAACACAAAAAATGGGGGAAAAACAATTCTAAACCCTAAACCCTAAACCCTAAACCCTAGAGTACCATTGCAAAAGGAGATAAATCCATGATTTCTCTTGCTTTATCCCTTAATGTACGACAAAATAAATCGCCAAAAGATTCATAAGCCTCCAATGGATATCTGCTGTCTGCTGCTGCTGCTGGCTGCATGCATATACACACAACAAAACCACAAATTAGGGTTTAGGGTTTAGGGTTTACAGATTAGGGTTTAGGGGGGCTGTGGAGCTGAGGAAGCGAGCGGTAAAACCACCGCCGCAGTGGCAAACGGTGCCGCTGCATAATCCAACAACCACGAATTAGGGTTTAGGGTTTATAATGAATTAGGGTTTAGGGTTTATTACCTGTAAATGAAGAAAAATTGACATTAATAAAGGTCGTAAAGATACAGGAATTCGCCAAGCCATCAATCGACCCAATAAACGAGAACGGGCCCTCCCAAACACTAACCGTAAACAAAATAGCTGCGTATACACCCCAAAACCCTAAACCCTAAACCCTAAACCCTAAACCCTAAAAACCCTAAATCCAAGATAGGAAATAATATATCATACAATAAAAATCCTAAACCCTAAACCCCAAATCTTAAACACTAATGCCCAAACCCTACAAAAATCCAAAAACCCTAAACCCTCTATGTCTTAAACCCTATATATATCTTAAACCCTAAACCCTAAACCCTAAACCCTAAACCCTAAACCCTAAACCCTAAATCTTGAGGGCGAGAACGAGCCCTTGGAAATAAAAGGTAGGCAAAACAGCTGCGCGTACACTCCAAACCCTAAACCCTAAACCCTAAACCCTAAATCCTCGATGGCGGCCGCGCGATTATTCCAAATCCAATTCGAAGGTAAAACATTTGCGCTTCCACCCTAAACCCTTGAACCAAAACCCTAAACCCTAAACCCTAAACCCTAAACCCTAAACCCTAAAAAACCCTAAAAACGCCAAAAAACCTTGCCAGACCTCCAAAAAGGGCAGAAATTTCGGGAAACCCTAGTTAAACCCTAAACCCTCGAATTAGAAAACCCTAAACCCTAAATAAGTGTTTATAAATACCTTATTAGGTGATTGTACATCTGCATGATTGCCAGTAAGATGAATAGCTTCCTTGAATTTATTTGCAGCTACCCATGATAAACAACCACTTGTTGCAATCGCCAATGATAAACTTCTGCTGCATCGCCAACGAAATGATAAAAAATTCACACCACGCACCATTATTACTGCTGCTGCTGCTGCTGCTGCTGCTGTTGCTGCTGCTGTTGCTGTTGATGCTGCTGCTGCTGGTGCTGGTGGTTGGGGTGGGGATGCTGATGGCGGTCGTGGTTGGTGGGGTGGTGCTGCTGCTGCTGCTGTTGATGGTGGGGGTCGTAACAGGTATGCTGTGTTCGTAAGAGATTTGTTGCTGCTGCTGCTGATGGTGCTGCTGCTGTTGTTGCTGCTGCCGTTGTTGTTGCTGCTGCTGCTGCTGCTGGTGTTGGTTGTAAGAGATGTGTTAATGCTATTGTTGCTGCTGTTGCTGCTGTTGCTGCTGTTCGGGGGCTTGTTGCAGGTGCTACTGCAGCAAATAAGCCTTTCTCCCCTTCAAATAGTATTGTTGTTTGTGCTGCTGCTGCTAGACTAAGACGGCTGCAGCAGCTGCTGCTGCAGTTGCTGCTGCAAGTAAGCTAGACGGGAGCTGTCTGTGGCCCCACTGCTGCAGCAGCGAGGCATACGAGCAGCAACAGCCAAGGATAAACAAAGAAATGCTGCTGCAGCTGGGCTGTTGCTGCTGTTGCTGCTGCTGCAGCTGCTATTGTTGCTGTTGCTGCTGTTGCAGCCACCGTTGCTGTAGCTGCTGCTGCTGCTGCTGCTGCTGCTGGGGAGACACCCAGCAGCAACACACATCCAGACTAAATGAAAAAACACGCCAAAGAGTCAACTCGATAAATTCTTCGAGTTAGGGTTTAGGGTTTAGGGTTTAGGGTTTAGGGCTCGCTACGGCGGGTCTGTATGTGGTTCCCGCGGCACAACACCGCAGGCAGCAGCAGCAGCAGCAGCAGCAGCAAGCAACAACCCAATTATATATTATTTATAATCAAATTATCTGCTTAATAGCAGCAGCAAAAGCATAAAATGTTCTAGCAGCAGATTGCTGTGGTCTGGCGGCGAGTAGCAGCAGCCGCAGCCGCAGCAGCTGCTGCTGCACAGCAGCAGCCGCAGCAGCAGCCGCAGCAGCTGTAGCTCTAGTAGCAGCAGCAGCTGCTGCTGCTGCTACAACATTTGAGTTCTGCATGCATTGCAAACAGCAGCAGCAGCATTAGCAGCAAATCATCAATTTATTTTCTTCTTTTATTTGTGTCTATTGGTGACACCAGAAACCCAGAAGACGCAGCAGCAGCAGCAGCAGCAGCAGCAGCAACTGCAGCAGCAGCAGCAGCAGCAGGAGGAGGTGTATATATCCCATCAAGCAGCAGCAGCAACAACAACAAGTGTATATATATACACCAATCTTTATATATCTATAGCCACACAACAACAGCAGCAGCAGGAGCAGCAGGAGCTGCTGCAACAGCAGCAGGAGCAGGAGAAGCAGCAAACAGCAGCAAAATCTAAATAAGAATCTATCTATATAACTACAACTATTACTAATAATACATCAACAGCACCAGCATCAGCAGCATCAGCAGCAGCATCAGCAGCATTAGCAGCAGCAGGAGCAGCAGCAGGAGCAGCAGCAGCAGGAGCAGCAGCAGAAGGAGAAGAAGAAGATGGCTCCTTATGTATATAAGAATGGTTTTTTTTATATAAATAAATTAATAAAAGATATAAATATATTTCCTTCTCCTTTTGTTCCTTTTTCTTTCTTTTTTTTTCCTTGTTTTCTTAATATTTATGGTATATTTATACATAAATCTTATTATAATAATAAACCTAATCTAGATATTAGTAAATATAATCAATTTATTCATAATAAACAGCAAGAAATACCAGCAGCAGCAGCAGCAGCAGCAGCAACAGCAGCAGATGCAGATGCAACAGATGCAGCAGCACCAGCAGCAGATGCACCACATTAAACTGCAGCAGCAGCAGCAGCAGCAGCAACTGGTGTAAGGATGCTGCAGAAAAAGCAGCAGCAAGGGTCGTATAGGAGGAGGAGGAGAAGCAGCAGCAGCAGCAGAAACAGCAGCAGCAGCAGGAAGAATGCTGCAGCAAGATACGGGCACTGACATGCTGCTGCAACACTGCTAGGAACAGCAGCAGCAGCAGCAGCAACAGCAATCGTGCTGCAGCAGTAGCAGCAAAATTTGCTGCAACACCGGCGAAATATGGCACGGTAGCAGCACCAGGCTTGCTGCTGCTGCTACTGCTGCTGCTGCAGTTATTAGCCCTCATGCTGCAGCAGCAGGATCTCCACCCGACGCAGCTGCAGCAGCAGCAGAAGCTGCAGCAGCTCAAGCTACACCAGGAGCAGCAACTGCAGCAGCAACTGCAGCAGCAACTCCGTTAGCCGTACTGCATCAACATACACTTCTCTATGTGCTGCATGCATGCGTTGGCTGCAGATGCAGCAGCAGCAGCAGCAGCAGCAGGATCCCCTTTATCGGGAACCATCCGTACAAGGCTCCACAGCGTTCAGCAGCAGCAACTGCAGCAGCTGCAGCAGCTGCAGCTGCAGCAGCAGAGGCAGCAGAGGATATATTAGCCTTTGCATAGCCATAGCGGCCTGCAACAGCTGGACCGCGAGCAGCAGCAGCTGCTGCTGCTGCTGTTGTTGCTGCTGCTGCAGCAACTGCAACTGCAGCAGCAGCAGCAACAGCAACAGCAGCAGCAGCAGCATTTGATGCTGCAACTATTTTTGTTGTTCTCTTAACTGCAGATGCTCCGCCGTCCCTAAAAGGTTGCAGCGAACGGCTAGGGTTTAGGGTTTAGGGTTTAGGGTTTACCCTATAGGGTAGAGGGTTTATAGTTTGCTATTTTAGGGTTTAGGGTTTAGGGTTTACGGCTACGGTCTTATCAAAGAAATATATTAATTAAATATTTAATTTAATTAATTATTTAAATAAATAAATAAATTAACTAATTAATTAATTAATTAATTAATTAATTAATTAATTAATTAATTAAACAAATAAGGGCGGTAACATTGATGTGTGTTGAGGTGTATAGACACCCCACACACAACAGCTAGCTAGCTAGCTAGCTAGCTAACTAGCTGATTAGCTAGCCGTTTAGCTAGCTGAGCAATTTAGATTGCTGCTGCTGCAGCAAATGCTGCAGCAGTAGCTGCTGCTGCTGCGGTGCAGCAGCAGCAGCAGTAGTCGGGAGTTGGGCAGCCATCCGTACGGAAGCTGCGCAGCAGCAGCTGCTGCAGAAACAGTAGCAGCAGCAACATGTTGCTGCAGCAGCAACATCTGCTGCTGCAGCAACAGTAGTAGCAGCAGCAGCAGCAACAACAGCAGCAGGTTAGGAAGCAAGAAGATACATTAGGCAGCATTAATCTGCATCATCATAGATGTGCTGCTCTTCTTGCTGCTCTTGCTGCTCCTGCTGCTCCCCCTGCTGCTCGTGCTGCTGCTGCTGCTGCTGCTGCGCTGCTTCTTTTTCTTTAAGGAGATCATCTGCTGTAAAGGGGGTTTTAATTACTACAGAAAAACCCGCATCTAATAATGCATGCAGTCTGCTGCTGCCTGCGTTGCTGCTGCTGCTGCTGCTGCTGCTGTCCTCGTCGTCATCATCTTCTCCCTTCTCTTCTGCTGCCTCTCCTCCTCCAGCAGCAGCAGCAGCAGCACCTTGCTGCTGCCTCTGCTCTTCCTGCCGCTGGTGCCGCAGACGCATCTTCCAATACTCCATCTCTTTCTGCAGCAGCAACACAGCAGCAGCAGCAGCAGCAGCAGCAGCAGCACAGCCCTTCATACCTAGCAGCACCTAGCAGCTACAGCAACTGCAGCAACACAAGAACGAACATCACTCGCAACAGCAGCAGAAGCAGCAGCAACAGCTAGAGCAGCAGCAGCACATACATCACCCGCACCAGCAGCAGCAGCAACAGCAGCAGCAGGAGGTACCAGTATATTAAGAAGAGCATTAGTTGCTGTTTGTGCATGCATTTGCGGCAGATTTGCTTCTATAGCATCTGCTGTATATACCATTGCATGCATATCTATATCTCTTCTTAGTTCGTCTTGCTGCTGCTCCTCCTCCTCCTCCTCGTCCTGCTGCTGCTGCTGCTGCTGCTGCTGCTGCTGATCGTGCTGCTTATTAGCATGATGCTGCTTATTAGCATACAATAGGCGCTCTGCCTGATCCTCATGCTCCTTCTGCTGCTCTTGCTGCTGCTGCTGCTGCTGCTGCTGCTGCTGCTGCTGCTGCTGCTGCTTGCTTAGAAGATCATCAAAGAAAATATTCCAACGCGATTCAAACTCACGCTTCATATTCTCCTTATACTCTGCAGCAGCAGCAGCAGCAGCAGCAACAGCAGCAGCAAGAGCAGCAATAGTATTAGCAATAACAGCATCAGTAGCAGCAACAGCACCAGCAGCAACAGCAGGAGCAACGGGAGCCACAAACGTCATTAACTGCGTAGTACTTACTATACGGCAACGGCAGCAACAGCAAAACAAGCAAAAACAGCAGCAGCAGCAGCAGCAGCAGCAGCAGCAGCAGCAGCAGCAGCAGCAGCTAGTACCTTCAATTTCTTCTTCTTGTTGTGTATCTGGCGGAGATAAATCTTCATCTTCTTCCTTCACATTAGAAAAGTTCGCTCTCTTTAAATCCGCCAACACTAGTGCCACACTGCAGCAGCAGCAGCAGCAGCAGCAGCAGCAGCAGCAGCAGCAAGAGCAGCAGCAGCAAGAGCAGCATATATATTCAAAAGGAGTAGATCAATTCAACATCTTAATCCCTAAATATTATCAACAAGAAACACCAAATAAATTATTCATTTATGTTAATTATTCTTGTATCTAAGATAAATTAGGGTTTAGGGTTTAGGGTTTAGGGTTTAGGTATGTGAGAATGCATTATCAATATTATTGACATTTATTTCTTGTGGAATTATTAAAATACAATTTTTTTTTTCTAAGAAAAAAAAAAATTAGGGTTTAGGGTTTAGGGTTTAGGGTTTAGGGTTTAGGGTTTACGTGTCTGAGAATGCATTAGCAATTTTATTGACATCTTTTTCTTGGGGAATTTTAAAATCAAAATTTTCTTCGAATGCCAAAGAAAAATCACCAAGACCTAAACGGCGTAATTTCTTAGATAGCTGCAGCAACTTCTGCAGCAGCAGCAGCAGCAGCAGCAGCAGCAGCAGCAGCAACAGCAACAGCAGCAGGAGCAGATGCAGCAATTAGCAGAAGCAGCAAGTAGGAGAAGCAGCACGTAGGAGGACGACAATGGAGGGAACGATCTAGGCAGACATGCAGCAGACTACAAGTAGAGAGAAGCTGCTGCTGTTACACCAGCAGCAGCAGCAGCAGCAGCAACAGCAGCAGCAGCAGCAGCAGCAGGAGCAACAGCAGCAGCAGCACGAACTCACAATGGCGGGTTGGCTCTCTTTGTCTTTAACAGTTTCTGCTAAGTGTTTACGCTCTATTGCTTTTGTTAGCAGCAGCTGCTGCTGCTGCTGCAGCTGCTGCTGTGTTGTTGCTGCTGCTTCTGCTGCAGTTAGCCCCAGCATCTCCCAGCCTACAGGTATACCTGCTGCTGCTGCTGCTGCTGCTTTTGCTCGAATTGCTGCTGTTCCTGCTGCTGTATGCGGAGAACCAGAAACAGCAGCAGCAGCAGCTGCTGCTGCAGCTGCTTCTTCTGCTGCAGCAAGAGACTCTGGCAGCAGCTGCTGCTGCTGCCGTAACCACCGCAGCTGCAGCAACTCTAACGGCTGCAAGAATACCTCAGCCTCGCTCGTGTCTTCGCTGCCCTCGCTGCTGCTGCTGCTGCTGCTGCTGCTGCTGCTGTTGCTGCTGCTGTTGCTGCTGCTGTTGCTGCTGCTGCCGCCAGTAGCCTCCTGATGCTGCAGCAGCAGCGGGCAGCATTCCAGGCCGGCCTCCAGCAGCTGCTGCACGTGCTTCCTGTACATCTTGACTGCAGCAGCAGCAGCACCAGCAGCAGCAGCAGGCGCAGAAAATTAACCAAAGAAAGAAAGGCATTGTAGTGTCTATCTATACAGCCCCCTCTCTGTGCCCCTTATTAGGGTTTAGGGTTTAGGGTTTAGGGTTTAGGGTTTACTCTTTCTTTCTTTAATTGCCTCATCTAATTGTTTTGAACTTCCAAGACAAAGAGATAACCATAAAGGTCTCAACAGCTGCACCACAAACCCTAAACCCTAAACCCTAAACCCTAAACCCTAAACCCTAGACTCCAAACCCTAAACCCTAAAACTAGAAAAATCAGCAAATTTTTTTGCGGCTTCTTGGCTTGGCGTTATTGCGGCACACGCACGACCTCCTCTAGGGTTTACTATTTAGGGTTTTTGCTATCTAGGGTTTAGGGTTTAGGGTTTAGGGTTTACTTGTTTATGTGTCTTATTAAGACCAACAGCATCACCTAAACAAATTAAATCCATCGCTCTTTTTATATCTTTTGTTTGTTCTGTTACTGCTCTTATTGCTCCAGCTATCTGAACAACACCAAACCCTAAACCCTAAACCCTAAACCCTAAACCCTAAACCCTAAACCCTAAACCCTAAACTTTAGAAAAAGAAAGGACAAACATGAATGAATACATATAAAACCCTCAACCTGTAGACGCGACGTAAACCCTCCTTTCTCCCCCCCTCTCCCCCCAGCCCCCCCGCTAGTGTACAACTTAGGGTTTAGGGTTTAGGGTTTAGGGTTTATACCTCTTGAGGTGTAGATACAAGACCATAAAGAATTAGTTGCTGCAGATCAGCAAGTATTGCTAATGTAAATCTGCTGCACCCCCCACAAGAAGAAACTTTATTTAGTGCTGCTGCTAGTAGTGCTGCACTGCTGCTGCTGCTGCTGCTGCTGCTGCTGCTGCGTAGCTGCAGATAAGGAGACAGACACCGCAGCAAAGATAAGGAAGGAGACAAAGCAACAAAAGGAGATCTAGATAGCTCCCTATACACCCCAACAAACCCTTTTCTTGCTGCTGCTGCAGGCAGCAGCAGCTCCATATCAATAGCTCCTGCTGCTGCTGCTGCTGCTGGAGTTGCTGCAGGAGTACCAGTTGCAGCAGCAGATGCTGCTGCGGTGTCGCCTCCTGCACCAATCTGCTGCTGCTTCTGCTGCTGCAGCTGCAGCAGCAAACTAGCTAGGGGAGACAAGGAGGCACCACCGCTAGACTCTGTCTGCTGCATTGCTGTTCCTGCTGCTGCTCCTGCTGCTGCTGCTGCTGCAGCTGCTGCTGCTGCTCTGTCAGGGACACTCTTGAGGTCCAAAGACAGCAGCAAACGATTCAGAAAAACCTGCGCATGCATTCAGGTGTATGTACACTAAACCCTAAACCCTAAACCCTAAATCTTCGCGCAAGTTGTGTGTGCTGCTTCCTAGGGTCTAGGGTTTAGGGTTTAGGAAATAGGGTTTAGGGTTTAGGCGGGTTAGGGTTTTTACCTCTTGATAGACAGAGCGGGTTTGCTGCTTCAAGGAGTGACGAAGGTATGCTGCAGCAGCAGCAGCAGCAACTGCTGCTGCACCAGCAGCAGCAGCAGCAGCAACGTGACCACGTAGAACCCCAACAAGATGTTTAGCAGCAGCAGCAGCAGCAGCAGTTGCTGCTGCTGTTAGTGTTGCTGTGTGTCTCTTAACAGCAGATGTAGAGAATCTCCTGCAGCAGCAAACCCCCTCATAAATAAAAATTAGGGTTTAGGGTTTAGGGTTTAAGAATTAGGGTTTAGGGTTTGGGGTTTAGGGTTTAGTTGTTTTCTTACCGAGCAGCTGATATGCGAACTGCTGCAAGTGCCTGCTTGCTGCCTCGGGTTCTGCTGCTGCTGCTGCTGTTGCTGCTGCTGCTGCTGCTTTGGGGAGGCAGCCCAACTTTCCTGCTAAAGGTGCTGCTGCTGCTCCCGCTGCCGCTGCTGCTGCTGCTGCTTCCAACTGCAGCACGAAGGAAGGACAATCCTTTCCTGCCAGCAGCAGGAGCAGCAACAGCAGCAGGACATGCAGCAGCAGGTCTGTCGTGGGGAAGCAGCAGCAAGGAGGCTATCTTCCTATTGACGTTGCTGCTGCACCAGTTGCTGCTGCTGCTGCTGCTGCTGCTGATAGGCCATGGCGATAGAGGCTGCATGCGGTTGAGCAGCAGCGCCAAGCTGCTGCGGCCGCCGCTGCTGCAGCCGCTGCTGCTGCAGCCTCTGCTGCTGCTGCTGCTGCTGTGACATCCTGCATGCAGCCCTCCAGCGCATATGATTGCCCCGCATCCCAGCAGCAGCAACACCAGCAGAGGCAGCAGCAGCAGATGCTGCCGCTGCAGCAACTGCAGTATATGCATGCTGTCTCGTCCTGGCGCGCGATGACTACGCTACTGCTGCCGCTGCTGCGCCTGCTGCTGCTTCCTCCTAGGCAGCAGCCGCTGCAGCAGCTGCAGCATTCGCGCAGTTCTCGCCCTCTTCTGCTGCTGCAGTTTGTCCTGTTGCTGCTGCGGCTGCTGCTGCTGCTGCGGCAGCAGCAGCACGTTATAATTCTTAGAGAGGGCGCTTCCTATGCGCTGGCGCTGAGTTGCTGATCATCCTCAGCAGCAGCTGCTGCTGCAGCTGCTGCTGCTGTTGCTGCTGCTGCTGCTGGCCCAACGGAGACAGTTCCTGCTAGGCAGTTAAAGTACAGCAGCAGCTGCAGCAGCAGCAGCAGCAGCAGCTCC
>NW_013564793.1:10000-20000 GCF_000499605.1 Eimeria maxima | reverse complement strand
TGCAGATACTCCGGCAGCAGCAGCAGCAGCAACAGATGCAGCAGCAGCAGCAACAACAGCAGCAGCAGCAGAAGCAGAAAAGGTGACAGGTTCACAAGCAGCAACAGCAGCAGCAGGTGGTGGTAGTGGTGCAGCAGCAGCAGCAGCAGCAGCAGCTAAAACTGCTGCTGCAGCACGGTCCAAGTTTTTTGACACCGATGATGAGAGTGATGGAGAGACAGACCCGCAGCAGCAGCAGCAGCAGCAACAACAGCAGCAGCAACAGCAGCAGCAGCAGCACAAATGGCAGCAGCAACGGTATCATTGGGGGAAGGAATCCGACGGCAGCAGCAGCAGCAGCAACAACAGGGACAACAACAGAAGCAGCAGAAGGAGCAGCAGCACCAGCACGAACAGCAGCAGCAACAGCAGCAACAGCAGCAGCAGCAGGAGAAGGGCTAGTGTATATACAGTTGCTTCCTTACCTGCTGCTGCTGTGTCTCTCCCTTCTATGAGTTTTAGTAAGAAAGAAGGAAATAGGATTGAGCCTGTCCTCTTCCTACAGCAGCAAGCAGCAAAAAGATGGTATGCTGCTGCTGCTGCTGTTGCTGCTGCTGCTGTTGCTGCTGCTGTTGCTGCTGCTGTTGCTGCTGCTGTTGTTCGTTGTTAGTGGTGCTGCTGCTGTATTTTGCTGCTAATAGATACAGTACACCAAGCAGGTTATTGGGTGATAATTCATGGCTGTGCTGCTGGTGCTGCTCCCTAGCAGCAATAGCAGCAACAGCAGCAGCAACAGCAGCAGCAGCAGCAGCAGCAGCAGCAGCAGGGTGTGTATGTGTTGCTGCAGGTTGGAGTTGTATGGAGACAAAAGAAGAAAGTATGCAATTTTTAATAGCGGATATCTCCGCTATCTAGCTCTTCCTTATAAATCTGCTGCTGCTGCTGCTGCTGCTGCTGCTGCTGCTGCTGCTGCAGGACCACAGGAGCAGCAGCAGCAGCAGCAGCAAAAAAAGCAGCAGAAAAAGCAGCAGGAGGAATAATAGAAACAGCAATAGCAACAGCAGCACACCTCCTCAGCAGCAGCAGCTGCTGCTGCTGCAGAAGCAGCGCAGCAACAGCAGCAAGTTGCTGCTGCTGCTGCCTATTATTTGAAACTATACAGACTACCGACTAGGGTTTAGGGTTTAGGGTTTAGGGTTTTGTCTAGGGTTTAGGGTTTAGGGTTTTAATTCCCGATTAGGGTTTAGGTTAAGTCTGGAGGTGCACATACACCCCAACTGCAAAAACATATTGCTGCTATGCTGTCTGCTGCTGCTGCTGCAGCAGCTGCTGCTGCTTCTGCTGCAGCTAGGCTTCATCCAGCAGGAGCACAAATGGCCGCAGCACGGTCTGCAACGTGTCTGGCACTGTGCTGCTGCTGCTGTTGTTGCTGCTGTTGGTGCTGCTGCTGTTGCTGCTGGATAGGAGGGAGACAGATGGAGCTGCTGCAGTTGCTGCAGCAGCAGCAGCAGCAAGAGAGGGAACAACACAACCCCATTTAGACTTACGTAGCTCGTCAATGGTGTGCTGCACCTTCCCCTGCTGCAGCAGCAGCGGCTGCTGCTGCTGTTGCTGCTGCTGCTGCTCATCCAGCAGCAGAGGCTGCAGGAAGAAGCAGTACAGCGCAACTGCAGCACAGCGAAGACCCTCAGAAGGAATGCCGTACAGAGTCTCTCCCTTGTTGCTGCTGCTGCTGTCGCTGCTGCTGCTGCTACTGTCGCTGCTGCTGCTGCTGCTGCTGTCACTGGTGGTGGCTTCCTCCGCTGCAGTAAGTAGGGCTTCGCCCTCAATGCCTAGAAACAGCAGCAGCAACTCCCTCAGCTGTTCGCCTTGCTGCTGCTGCTGCTGCTGCTGTTGCTGCTGTTGCTGCTGTTGCTGCCAGAAGATGGTGGCATTTAAGAGGGCGACGCCAATTGGGCTCCAGCAGTCTGCTGCTGCTGCTGCTGCTGCTGCTGCCTGCTCATCCTTCACCAGTCGCTGCAGCAGCAGCAGCAGGCCGCCGAATGCCTCGTACTGCTGTTGCTGCTGCTGTTGCTGCTCCTGCGCATGCATGCAGAGTAGTCCAATAAGGTCTGCCAGCAACCAGCAGCAGCAGCAGAGAACACTGCCTCCTGCTGCAGCAGGCTGAATACCAGCAGCAGCAAAGCTGCGAGTTGCTGCTGCTGCTGCTGCTGCTTCCCCTCCTCCCCACAAAGCCCTCAACAAAGCATCTACAGCATCGTCTAGCCCCTGCTGCTGCATTTGCTGCTGTTGCTGCTGCTGTTGCTGCTGCTGCTGCTGTTGCTGCTGCTGTTGCGCTACATGTGTGTCTACTAAGCCTCCGCTCTGCTGCAGCCGGACTAAAGCCGTCTGAAACGCAGCAGCAGCAGCAGCAGCAGCAGCAGCAGCAGCAGCAGCAGTGTTTGCTGTTGCTGCTGCTGCTGCAGCAGCAGCAGCAGAGAGGCGTGGTGTCTTTGGTGCAGTATACACTGTAAGGGTTTCTGCCATTGCTTGCTGCAGCAGCAAGCCATCCTCTTCTTGTGTGTTGCTGCTCCTGCTGCTGCTGCTGCTGCTGCTGCGCCGGCGTCGGCTGTTGCTGCTCCTGTTGCTGCTGCGCCGGGCTTGGTTGGGTCTGCTGCCGCTGCTGCTGCTGCTGCTGCTGCTGCAGAGCCTCAGTTGCTGCATGTGCTGCGGCAGCAGCTGCGCATCCTTCCACCTGCGGAGTACTTGAGCTAGAGCCCCCATCGGGTCCCTGCTGCTGCTGCTGCTGCTGCTGCTGTTGCTGCTGCTGCTGCTGAGGGCAGCAGCAAGGACAAGGGTTGCTGCGCTGCGGCTGCATGCGTCGTCGTCGGCTACAATCAGCACAGACCCTGCGCAACAGCTGCTGCTGCTGCTTCTGCCGCTGCTGCCTTTGCTGCTGCTGCTGCAGCAGCAGCCAGTAAGACCTAGCCGCTGCATTACCTGCTGCTGCACTTCCTTAACATCTACAGAGTACTGCAGCAGCGCAGCAGCAGCAGCAGGAGAGTTCGCAGCAGCAGCAGCTGTTGCTGCTGCTGGGCGCCATACAGATGGCGCTTGAGGAGACGCTTTGCTGCAGCAAGTGCAGCAGTAGCAGCAGCAGCATGAGCAGCAAGTCATACTGCCTCTCCCGCTGCTGCTGCTGCTGTTGCTGCTGCTGCTGAGCCCAGCAGCGGAAAGGTCTAGCAAATGCTTTATCTGCAACCGCAGCAGCACGTTGCTGCTAGTTGCATGCAGCGGTTTCCCCACAAACAGCCCCGTAAACGGCACTGCTGCTGCTGCTGCTGCTGCTGTTGGTGCTGCTGCTGCTGTTGGTGCTGCTGACGGGACTCTGAATACCTCTTGAGGGTAACTCATGAGTGCTGCTGCTGCTGCTGCATGCAGCTGCTGCGCTGCTGCTGCTTCTGCTGCAGTACTAAGACATAAGAAGTTATAATCAGAGAAAAAGCCACAAAACCCCACAGATATATACAGCAGCTCTAGCTGCTGCTGCTGCTGCTGCAGCAGCAGCTGCAGCAGCTTATGCATGCTGCTGCTGCTCATGCTGATATTGTTATTGGTGGTGGTGCTGCTGCTGTCGCTGCTGCTGCTGCCTATTGGCTGCTGCTGCTGCTGCTGCTGCTGCTCAGGAGATGCAAAAAAGCGCCGCGTTGCCTCTTCATCCTCCACATACGCGATAATGCGCATCCGCTGCTGCTGCTGCTGCTGCTGTTGCTGCTGCTGCTGCACAAGCAGTTGCTGCAGCAGCTCCTCTGCATGCGTTGCCTGGGCTATGTGGCATTTGTTAAAGGCATCTGCGCTGCGGAAATCCAGCAGCAGCAGCTGTGGCTGCTGCTGCTGCTGCTGCTGCTGTTGCTGCTGCCGTAGCTGCTGCAGCAATTGGTGCTGCTGCAGAGGCTTCTGTGTCTGCAGCAAATTGAAGACAAAAGATGTGCAGCAGCCAGACCACTGCAGCGCAGCACTGGCACTGCCGCTGCTGCTGTTGCTGCTGCTGCTGCTCTTGTTGCTGCTGATCTGGCGGCTGCTGCAGCTCTTATTGCTGCTGCTGTTATTGCGGCTGTTGTTACTGCTGCTGCTGTTGCTGCCATTGCTGCCGCTCTCTGGGGTAGTTCCGTCTACACATTGTTGCTCCTGCTGCTGTTGCTGCTGTTGCTGCTGTGGCTGCTGCTGTTGCTGCTGTTGCTGCTCTTGCTGCTGCTGCTTCTGTTTCCTGCGAGCAGCGCGAGCTTCCGCAAGAAGAGCAGCAAAGTCTATTGGCTGCATCGCCGTCAGCTCTGCTGCTGCAGCTGCTGCAGCTGCTGCTCTGTGACAGGTAGAGCTGCTCAGCTTCTGCTGCTGCTGCTGCTGCTGTACTGTAGTGTATTTAGTACACCCTGCATCAGTTAGCAAAAAACAGCAAACTCTGTTATTTCAATGTTGTTGTTGTTGCTGCTGCTGCTGCATGCAGCAGCAGCAGCAGCAGCCGGATCGGCAGTGCTGTTCCAAGACGACGCTGTCGGCAGCAGCAGTGGCAGCAGCAGCAGCAACAGCAGCAGCAGCAGCAGCACGAGACGGCGTCTGTGTCTTTAATAATTTATTTTTTAGACTCATAGATAATTAATAACAAGAAAAGAACGCCACTGCAGCAAAGGTCTGCGGTGTGGGGCCCTGCTGCTGCTGCTGCTGCTGGTGTTGCTGCTCTTGCTGCTGGTACTGTTGTTGCCCTTGCTGCTCTCGCTAGCTCTTTCTGCCATTAAGGGCTTTGTATCTAAAATTTAGGGTTTAGTGCCTCCTGTCTAGGGTTTAGGGTTTAGGGTTTAGCATTCGACGGCAGTGCTGGGTCACTGCAGCAGCGGCAGCAGCAGCAGCAGCAGCAAGGAACTCGACCGCAGCAGCAAGTTATGCAGCAGCAGCAAATGTATCTATTTACCTACAGGTGTGTGTACAGCTAGGGTTTACTAGGGTTTAGGGTTTACTAGGGTTTAGGGTCTATTAGGGTTTAGGGTCTATTAGGGTTTAGGGTTTACTAGGGTTTAGGGTTTACGATGAGTATTAAACACAAACAAAATTCTTAAAATTCCTTTAAAACATCTTTCGTGCTGCTGCAGTTGCTGCTGCTGCTGTTGCTGCTGCTGCTGCAGCAGCTGCTGCTGCAGCAGCAAAGGGCAATCATATGCTGATGCGCCCTTCTCATCTGTGTGCCGCCGCAGCTGCAGCAGTATTTGCTGCTGCAGCTGCTGCAGCAAATTCTACAGGTGATTTTGCTGCTGTGATGGTATCTGCTGCAGCAGCTGCTGCAGCAGGATTAGCTGCAGCAGGATTAGCTGCAGCAGGATTTGCTGCTGCTGCACAGCAGCAAATTATTGTTTAAGTATATCAGGGAATAGACGCATGAGCTGTTTGAGTGTTTGCTGCTGCTGCTGCTGCAGTTCCTTAAGTGTAGGGAAAGGTGCAGCAGCAGCATCAGCAGCAGCAGGAAATAAATTCCTAAACAGCAACGAGAGCTGCTGCAGCAGCAGCACAGCTTCCTCCTCTAGTGCAGCATAAGTTTGCCATAATCTAGCAGCAATTTGCTGCAGCAGCAGCAGCTCTCCTGCAGCTAATTTATCTCCTGCTGCTATCTGCTGCAGGGATAATAATTTATTACGTAATGTACGCTGCTGCTGCAGCACATCCTTAAGGGAATCAGCAACATTTGCTGCTGCTGCTGCTGCTTCTGGTGGCAGCAGCAAACCCTCAAATATACGCAGCAGGTCCTGCAGCAGCAGCACAAACCGCGAATCAAACCCTAAACCCTCGAGTAAACCCTCAACAAATCTTTTTATACCCTCAGGGGATAAATCAAATAATGGTGCTGTTGCTGCTGCTGCTGCTGCTGCTGTACTGTCTGCTGCTGCTCCTCCTCCTCCTCCTGATCCTATTGATGGCTCTATTGATGGAACAATTGCATCAGCAGCAGCAGCAGATGCAGCAGCAGCAGATGCAGCAGCAGCAAAACTTGAGCTCAGGACCCCACAAACCCCCAAAGACGCAACGCATAAGGCAGAACGAATTGGCGCCATCCTAAACCCTAAACCCTAAACCCTAAACCCTAGAAAAAAAAGGAAGGAAGGAAGGAAAGAAGGAACGGAGGGAGGAAGAGGTACATGAACTAAACTTGGTTGTTGTGCTGCTGTGCTGCAGCAGCAAATACACCCAACGTATTAAGAAAAGACAGCAGCAGCAAGAGAGAGAGAGACAGAGCGAGAGACAGACAGATAGATCGATGATGTACAGCAGCAGCTGCTGCTGCAGCTGCTGCAGCTGCTGCTGCTGTTGCTGCTGCAGCAGCAGCAGCAACAAACGTAAGACAGAAAGAGCTATAACCTATCATCTCCCTTCTTATACTAAATGTTTATACAAATATACAACAGAGACAATATAAACAAAACCCTAATTTTATTACCTTCTTATATTATTATGTTCCTTGAGCTCAAGGTCTAGGGTTTAGGGTTTAGGGTTTAGGGTTTAGGGTTTGGGACCGGGTGAGCCACAAGCCAACGGACACCTCCGCGTCTCCCTCCCTTTTGTTCTTATTTTCTCTTCCTTCTTTTGTCTTCTATAAACAAAAAAGTCTATTTCTACAGTATTCACCATTTTCAGGGTTTAGGGTTTAGGGTTTAGGGTTTGGGGTTTAGGGTTTAGGGTTTGTGCTCGTCTCGTCATGAGTCACCGCAACCAGAGGCATCAATAGAGAAAGAAATAAAAAAATAAAAATAAAAATAAATAAATAAATAAAAATAACTTAATTAAATAATTATTTATAATTATTTCTTCTTAATTACCTATTATGACCTCTAAACCCTAAACCCTAAACCCTAAACCCTGAATTTTACTAGCTCGAGTCACCTCCTTCCCGTGCAGTTATGCGTTAGCTCGCCTGAGGGTTTCCTAGATTCAGCTAATTAGGGTTTAGGGTTTAGTAGTTGAGGGTTTAGGGTTTTAAGGACTATAAATATCTAGGGTTTAGGGTTTTAGGACCCCCGAGGGTTTGCGGTGTACGGCCAACGCCGATTAACGGCAAGAGGAATCATTAGGGTTTACGAGGGTTTAGGGTTTATTAGGGTTTAGGGTTTATTAGGGTTTAGGGTTTGTGAGGGTTTAGGGTTTCATATGACTAGCTGTCGCACTATCAGCTTTAATAAACCCTAAACCCTAAAAGAAAAAAACAAACCCTAAACCCTAAACCCTAAACCCTAAACCCTCGGAATGCAGCAGCAAGAAAATTTAATTAAAACAAAAAGAGGAACAAATCGCATAAGCAGTGCCACTATACTTTGCTGCGTTGCTGCTGTTGCTGCTGCTGTTGCTGTTCTTGTTGCTGCTTCTGCTGCTGCTTTGTTTAGCAAGCCACATTTGCTCCCTTCGCTGCGACGCAGCAGCAGCAGCAGCAGCAGCAGCTTGTGGGGAATGCGGCTACATCTGTTGCCTTTAGCATCAAGGGAGCCCATACATTTCCCTCTGCTGCTGCTGCTGCTGCTGCTGCAGCAGCAACTGCTGCTACTGCTACTGCTGCTAGTTTTGAGCAGCAGTAGCAGCAGCAGCAGCAGCTGCTGCTGCTACTGCTGCTGCTGCTGCTGCTGCTACTGCTGCTGCTGGTCATCTACTGCATGCATAGCCGAGGCGGAGCTGCGGCAACTTTTAATGTCTGAGGAAGAAACGTTAGGACATAAGCTGCTGTTTTTTGCCTTAATTGTGCTGCAGCAGGAAGCAGCAGCAGCAAATGAGCTACCTCCTTGCTGCAGTACTGCAGCAGGCTGCTGCTGCTGCTGCTGATGCTGCTGCTGCAATAATAACATCTCCGATTGCTGCTGTGTTGCAGCAGCAGGTGCTGCAGCACGACTACTGTACACCCCAACACACACAGCAGCAGCAGCAGCAAACAAACATAGCAACAGCAGCAGCAGCAACAGCAACAGCAGCAGCAGCAGCAAGTACAACAACAGCAGCAATGAATATAAATAAACTCAATACAGGAATCACAAGAAAACTGTGATTTCAGCAAAAAAAACCCTAAACCCTAAACCCTAAACCCTAAACCCTAAACCCTAAACCCTAAACCCTAAACCCTACAAATATTCTCCTGGCCAGGGTTTATCTCCATCAGCAAATCTTTTTGTTTCTTTTGGTTCCTTCACAACACCAAAAGTATTCTTACAGCAACTCCCACCCATCCTGCTGCTGCTGCTGCTGCTGCTGCTGCTGCTCTTGTTACTGCTGCTGCTGTTGCTGCTGCTGCTGCTGCTGATCCTGCAGGTGGTGGTTGTGGTGCTGCTGCTGCTGCTGCTGCTGACTATCGGCCAGAGCTCTACTACTTCAGCTGCTGAAGGTTTGGACCTTTCAGGTGTTGCTTCTGTTGCTGTTGCTGCTGTTGCTGTTGCTGTTGCTGCTGCTGCTGCTGCTGCTGCTGCTGCTGCTGCTTACTGTGTATCGAAGTGCTGCAGCAACCCCACATGCAGTTTTGCTGCTCTAAAAAAAATAGATGAGTCAAGGCTGACAAAAGGCAGAGGCAGCAGATCAATTGCTGCTGCTGCTGCTGCTGCTGCTGTTTCTGCCGTTGCTGCTGTTGCTGCTATCGCTGCTGCTGACTTTGCAGTTGCTGCTGCTGCTGCACTTGCTGCTGATGGCAGATATGCTGAGTGTTTCCTCCTTACAGCTATTGGCGACCTCTATACAAGGAGTTTCTGCTGCTGTTGCTGCTGCTGTTGGTGTAAGTGCTGCTGCTGCTGCTGCTGCTGCTGTTAGCTGCTGCTGCTGCTGTTAGCTGCTGCTGCTGCAGTACCTCTAGCTGCTGCTGCTCCCGTCGCTGTAGCTGTTGTAGTATAAGGGGGTTAAATAAGGTTAATGTGTTTCATTAAAAAGTGCTGCTGCTGCTATAATTGCTGCTGCTGCTGCATTTGCTGCTGCTGCTGCTCTTACTCTTGCTGGTGCAGCAGCAACTAGCTGCAGCAGCAACACTGCTGCAGTGCGCGTCAGCAGCAGCAGCAAATTCTTATTAATGTCTTGTATTAAATATCCTTGACTCATTGACAGCAAAAAGGAGTTGTGTCTTCTGCTGCTGCTGCTGCTGCAGCGTGGGGTTCCTTGCTGCTGCATGTACTGCATAGCAGCAGACCCACATAAACAACAGCAGCAGCAGCAGCAGCAGCAACAGCAGCAGCAGCAGCAGATGCTGCTAATGTTGCTGCTGCTGCAGCCCCATATCTTGCTGCTTCTTGCTTTTTATTGTGTATTAATTAGCAACACAATTTGCTGCCTCTAGTAAAAGGACCGCAGCAGCATGAAGCAGCAGCAGAGCGGCACTAGCACTAGCAGCAGCAGCAGCAGCAGCAGCAGCAGCAGCAGCAGAAACAGCAGCAGTGTCGTTTCCTTTGGAGTCAAGGGGCACGCTGCTGCTATCCATCTAATAAGTTTTTTACATTAACAACAGAATTAAGATCTGGTGCAGCAGCAGCTCGAGCAGCAGCAACAGCAGCAGCAGCAGCAGCAGCAGCAGCGGCTGCTGCTGCTGCTGTCGCTCCCGCCTCTACTCCTCCTGGTGCTGTTGCTGCAGCACCCGCGGCTCACGGTGTAAAAAGGTTAAGGAGATCTGCTGCTCTAGTTTCAGCAGCAGCAGCAACAACAGCAGCAGCAACAGCAACAGCAACAGAACTACCAGAAGCAGCAGCAACAGCAGCAACAACAGAGACAGCGCATGCAACAGCTTATACACAAACCATTTTGGTGCCGCAGCTACAGCTGCAGCAGCAGCAACAGCAGCAGCAACAGCAGCACTCGTAGAGGAACTTGCTGCTGCTGCTGCTGCTGCTGCTGCTGTTGCTGCTGCTTCTGCTGCTGCGGTTCCAGCAGCACTTGCTAACGCACAGGACGCGTTGTCTTTACACCTACAGCAGCAACAGCAGCAACAGGGGAAGCAGCTGCAGCAGCAGCAGCAGCTGCTGCTGCAGAAAACAGCACACATATATTT
>NW_013564792.1:0-6326 GCF_000499605.1 Eimeria maxima | reverse complement strand
CGACACAAGGATGCGTTCGCATTGCACTCCCCACACTTGCTACACACGTTTTGTTTTGTTCAGGGCTAATACCACCCATTCGGACTGCAAATAATGCGCATAGTTCCTTGGTGGTAAAACGATCCGTAACAAAGCCGGCACAGTCTTCACCACACACCCAGCTACATTCAATACGCGAGTAAACAATCTGCGTATACCCACCTGATACCAACGCTTTCTAGATTGATAGCATCTAGCAAAAGACCTGTGCATTCATTCATCGACAAAGAAAACTGAATTTTACGAAGGGCAGCACAGCACGACCATCCCCGTCAGCTCTTGCACGCGCGTGGACCTGCATTCGGTGAGCGTCCCTGTCGAGACGATGCCGTTTCTGGAGGGTCAAAGCCAGTCCATAACGCTAAATACACCCATGGCACATGGTGCGCGTCCAGGCACACGATCAATTCTACGTTTGCCTTGGCCTACTTTCTTAGCATCCTATGAATAGTTTGCCATGCAACATTGAACCAAATGCATATTTGAGCAAGAACGCCACGGATACAAACCACATATTCGCCCAACACTAAACAACTTCACCAACCTCCCAAAAAGTGAAGCACCCACAGCCACTACGTCTTCTACCTTTGCTTCTTCCCCAGCGACTGAACAATCAACTACTTCTTCAACCTTCCTTCGTGAACCCTCTACATCTATTTGCACACTTCCTGCAAAACACTCCACCATACCACCTCTGCCCCCCGCTCTAAGCTCCCCAACGCACCGCCACCCCCCACTGCCTAGTGTCCTGCAGGTATATTGCTTCACCAGGTCGATGAGATTCTTTCTAATGTCAACATTCTCCTCGCATACGCACACTGCAACACAAACACACTCCTGCCTGCTATGCACAAACCGGATGGAATACACAACCAAAATTCTTCTCCCCTTCCAGTCTCACCAAAACAAGACACACTGTCAACCATAATCACACGCGACACAAGGATGCGTTCGCATTGCACTCCCCACACTTGCTACACACGTTTTGTTTTGTTCAGGGCTAATACCACCCATTCGGACTGCAAATAATGCGCATAGTTCCTTGGTGGTAAAACGATCCGTAACAAAGCCGACACAGTCTTCACCACACACCCAGCTGCATTCAATATGCCAGTAAACAATCTGCGTATACCCACCTGATACCAACGCTTTCTAGATTGATAGCATCTAGCAAAAGACCTGTGCATTCATTCATCCTGAATTGTCAGAAGCGCAGAAAACACAATACTGCTCGACTGTGCATATGGCTGCATTGGGCGTCCTTGTCGAGCAGCCTATTTTTCTGACTGCCAATGGCAGTTCCAAGTGCTGAATAGATGCGTGGCACACTACCTGAATGCAGGGCAATGCCCTGTGCTGTTCCTGTCTTCCTTCCTACGTTGGCGTCCTGTGACCAGTTTTCCGTGAAACGGCGAATTCGGGCGAAATAGCATTATTTACTCGTCATCGAACTGCATATACGCCGAACCCAAAAGAACTATACCAATCATGGCAAGAACGTACGTCTTTTGCTTTTGTTTGTTGTGCCCACCGGCGGCTTACCAGCTCCACCTGACATGGCGCTTTGATAAACCGCCATCTCTGTTTACACTATCCGCATTGACCGCACCGTTTCCCGCTTCCCACCCTTCTCTAACACGGTTTTCCGCAAACCCAGTGCCATCAAATACAAACAAACTGCCTACCAACACTACTAAGCACTCTAAGCTCCCCAGTGCCCTGCTTCCCAACACCTAACGCCCTGCAGATACACTGCGTCAGAACATCAAACAGATTCTCTTTAATGTCACAATCTGCTCTCCATACGCACACTACAGAACAAACACCTTGACCCCCGGGACTTTCCGGAGGAGTTAGCGCCCAAAACAAAACGCTTCCTTCCTTCCAGTCATACTGTAGAATCCTACAGTTTCACACATCGACAGATACGTCCATGGAGTCCGTCCTACAGCATGGAACACTAACCTACCGACGCCAGCGGCACGAAGATCCATTTGCCTTGCATGCTTCACATTTGCTACACAAGAATATTTCTTGTTGGGCTCTTCTCATATCCACGCGTATGGCTGTTAATTATGTGCATACATCCTGGATAACAGAACAAATGATAGCACCTCCGTCGAATAGTTCGTCAAGCAACAACGAAAAAACACTGCATACAAGCCCCATCACCCCTCGATGTCCACACATCGTACGCTGCTAGCGCATAGCCAAAGGCATGCGCATACTCGTGGCTGCAGAAGGAATTGAATTCCTTGAAGGGGATCAAAGCCCGTCAGCTTTAGGCAATAGCTGGCTGACGGTGCAGCTTGCTGCATCGGGGGTCCCCGCGTTCGTGCGTACTTGATGGCCAGCGACAGCCCATAATGTTCAGTCCGTTGTTGGCACACTTCGCGCACGTAGGCCAGGGCACGAGGCTGAGCTTGCATGTGCCTGCTGTGCTGTACACCTCTGAATAGTTGGCGACGAAATGCCAAACACACGCGGACGAACACGGGTGATGCACCTAGCCAACGAGCAAACAGTTCAATGCTCTATATTTCCCGTTTTGCTTGCGTTACTCAGTAGCTACATTAGTAGCCACTTGCTGCCTGTTCCTTTTGTACAGCGTCACGAACAGCTGTACAAGCCTTGTTCACCACACTGTCGGCCTCAACTCGCCGTTGGCTATTGCCGTCTCCACAAAACTCGCTATGCAAAACCGAATTAGTCATAAATATCACTATGCGTTCAAATCTTGTCCTCGCCTATTGTTGGTGCCCCATACCACGTAATGTGCTGCAGGTATAGTGTGTCACCATTTCAGTCGGATAAACCGTAATCTCATGACCCTGCTCCCCCAACGCATACGACGCACTCCATCCAGTACCCACCAAAACGTGTAACGCTTAGAGCAAAATGCACTGCAGCTGACTGTTACGCTCCAACAGCTTAGAGTGTCATGCACCAACGGCTAAGTCCATGGCGTCCAACGCATAGCCTGAAACTTAGGTGTATGCATAAATGCGGCACGAATATGAATTTTGCCTGGTGTGATGTACAAGTACCACAAAGTATTCATGTTGCTTTAGCTCTTCCTACCACCGCCTCTCTGGCTGGTAGTACGTCGTGGAGAAAATGGTGGGAGATCACATCCACAGGGCTTTTGCACCCCGCTGCCAAAGGGCCGTGAACTGAAGCTCAACAACTGCACAAGCCTCGCTAATGCAACTCCGTTAGCTACTAGCCAAATACTGCGTACAGGTCTTTCAACACGTGGAGCCAGCCCTATCGAAGACAGGCGAAAGAACCCCTAGTCCACTGCCAGCTGCGGCAAGGCGCCGCTGCTGTGCTGGGGCTCCTTGTCGACGCTCGTCTTTTTGGTAGGCCAAAGTGAAGTGTAAATTCTGAAGACGAAGAAGACATATAATCGCTCTGACTATGGTGCCACGCGCACAATTTGCTCCCTTCTTGCGAAAAGCGACTACCAATATCCTTCTGCTAGACGGCTAGCTCTAGAGCACATCACGGTGCAAGTTGCACCTGCTCCGAACACGGAACAACTAAGGGCACCTCAACAAGCCCGAAGCAACTGCTCTCACTACTGCTTCCCCTTTCATCTCCAATTCATTCTACACGGTTTTGGCACAAAGAGATACCGGCTCCACGTTCTCTCACCCAAGCCAGATGAAGTGTGGGGGAATTCGTGCTACCGGCAACATCGGCCGGCACCCGCACTTAGCCATACTCTTTTCCTTCAGGACTACCACCGTGCATACCCAGCTAGCCTTGAATGCTACCAGTGTGTGACCTAAAGCACAACGTTGTCTCCGCCTTTTCGTAATAAGCGTTGCCCTGCACGCATGTTGCACCCTCATTTCACCAAGGTCAATTGTTCTTTTCAGACTCTGTCTCGCACAACATATAACAGCTCCGAAACATGCTGCCCTACGGGATACTAAGCAACAGCACAGATAAAGAAAACTGCCCCCACTGATTCTCACACTGCACCTGCATGAGCCTGCAAACACGCATGTGTACTTCCACGCCAGCCAGCATAAAAACTGAAACGCAACAGTAACTATATTTGTGCCAAGCAGATACGTTTGCTCCCAACGGCATGCATGCCCAGCGAAGTAGCGCAACTGTCGCCATGCCAGAGAAGGTTTTACCACACCGCACCCAACGCCTTTCGCACACAAACAACATACTCCCGCGACGGTCACATACGTTAGCATATTAGCTGCTATCCAAATATTGCGGTCACTCAGGTCACGTAGCTGAGTCCAACCGTAGCGACAGAATCAAGCGCAAGCTGAAGCTCAAGGGCACGACAATGCAGCTAGCATTGCCGAGACATCCGTGCGCAACTGCTTTTCGGTGGAAAATTACGGTCCGTAGAGAAGCACCTTTGTTGGCACAATCGTCGGCAAAGAAGTCGAACGCTGCAAATCCTCCCCAAATACCGCATATTCTGTATGCCATCCTGGTTAATAACTTTAACTCTCCCGTTCCCTTCTCCACTCATATCCTCGGCTTCAGTACGTTTCTGAATGTGTTCAGTCTGTGAATTATCTGAGCTCACCGCTCATGTCAGTAACCCTTACACTAACACAATTCGCATACCAACGTACACTGGCCAAATTTACCACAGCTGGCACCGTCAAGTGAAACTGGAAAAGAACCCAAAATGTTGTGCATGCCCTTACCAATAGATTACACTACCCATTCACAATCACAAATTTGCAAGAGAGAAATGTTTCCTGCATCTTCTGTGGGATCTGCGGGCTCCCCACGCGAATCCGGCACACACGCTGGGTCATTCTCTTGTAATGGCAGTTCCTGAATATCAGGTACTGTTCCTTCTGTACCTTCTAGCATATCGATTGCTGGAGAGCCTATATGCATGCATTACGCCTCCTGCAGTTAGACTGTCCGGGTATAGGTCTCGGCAAGGGATTAATATCCAGTTTCTACAGGCAAAGCCTACGCTGCATGGATATGAATATCCTTCGGCAAGCCTCCGCATATTTCCTGCTACGTCGTTCCACTTTCTGCTGGATTTGATGGCACTGAAGCATTGAAGGACCAAAAACGCCACAGCAGCTGTGGCAGCCAGGAGGGCAACCATCAACAGAGGCGACGTTCTACGCCCCCCTCCCTTCTTCGGTGAAAGCGTGTTCTGAACCATAACTGGATGTTCTTGATGTAAGAGAGTGACCTCATAGTTGGGAACAGGAGCAGTCAGTACAGCTTGGACTTGTGAGCCGTCACTCGCGTCTGCCAGGAGTGCCCACCAGGCAACGATAAGTGGCATCATTCCACGCATTTTGCTCCTCAAATGGTCGTGTTGTTGGTTTTGAAGTCTCATAGAAAGCAGTGTTCTTAAAATTTCAATCTAGATAAGCAAATGAGGCCCCGCCAAAACTTCAGGCAGGCTCAGCTGTCTCGCGGAAGTCATGCAGGACTGAAAATGGGATGGAATTGGCTTGCACAATTTTGCAGCAGCGTCAACTACAACGCACTTCTTCTTCTGCACATGCCAACTTCATGCATAATTACTTAGTATTGGAGAACGGGTTTTTGCTATACGGTTGAGCTGAACACGATGCTGATGGTGGGATGTGTCTTGTTCGCGGGTGGCAAGAGGGCACCACCCACTCGAGCTCTTACTAAAAGGAGGTTCCGCTGCATCGACGCGTTTGCGTCTGTATACTCAACCCGTCTTCTGCAGACACAACCATAACAAACAATTTCTTTCCAATCTACTCATTTATTATTTAACTTATTTATTCAATACATTTACGAGGTGGAAGGAGCCGACTCTCGTTGAATATTTGTCAACATCTCTCGGAGTGTCCTGCATTCGCCCTCCACCCCCGTGGAGCAAGCAGCGCTAGCCTTCGTGTGTTCGTCCAGTTTCCGCTTAAAACAAATCGGCATTTAGATGCTTCTGCTTCTCCGATTGCTTCGTTTACCTGCATCACTGTCTCCCGCAACTATCCAACGAGTGGCTTGTCGAGGCTGGTGCAAATCTGGTGTTGCTGCACCTCCGCAAAAGACCGCATTGGGATATGCAAAGAGTGTCCAACTCCGCAGCGGTCCTTGATACTGTTGAATTTGCTTTCAGGGTTTGCCTTCCCGACGTTGTTGGCCAACAAACCTAACGGAGAATATAATGATGATCATTTGGAGTGAACCGTGCATATCTATGACGCTGGTCGGCGCCACAGACTGTCCAGGCAAGATACTCTGATGTACGCAGGGTTGACAACCCCTCCCTGTAGGCAGAGTAAGGAAGCTAGAAG
>NW_013564791.1:2500-5151 GCF_000499605.1 Eimeria maxima | reverse complement strand
TATATATATGTTATATAATATTATTAACCCTAAACCCTAGAAAACCCTAAACCCTAATAAACCCTAATAAACCCTAATAAACCCTACCAAACCCTAATAAACCCTAATAAACCCTAATAAACCCTAATAAACCCTAATTGAGTGTTTATATATGCAGAATTAATGAAGGGAAGTTGCTGTAGTATTATTTCTTTATTAAGAGAATTATTTGGTGATGTCTCCTCCCTATCTGCTGTATGCTCCCTAGATTCAGGTATTTATTTATTTATTTATTTATTTATTTATTTTATTTATTTATTTATTTATTTTATTTATTTATTTATTTATTTTATTCTTGCTTATTTATTTTATTTATTTTATTTATTTTATTTATTTAATTTATGTCTCCTCCCTATCAGGTGTATGCTCCCTAGATTCAGGTATTTATTTATTTATTTTTTTTTATTCCTTTTTATTTATTTATTTATTTATTTTATTTATTTTATTTATTTTATTTATTTATTTTATTATATTTGTATTTATATTTATTTATTTATTTATTTATTTATTTATTTATTTATTTATTTATTTATTTATTTATTTATTTATTTATTTTTTATGTATGTACGTGTTATATTTGTTTAAGGAGACAATGCATGCAAAAAAGTGTCTCCTTTTTGTCTCCTTTTTGTCTCCTTTTCTTGTATCTCCTTCCCTATATCTCCTTTTTGTCTTCTTCTTGCTGCTGTAGGTACCCTAACAGGCTGTCCTTGTGTCTCCTTATATATCTCCTTATTTTTTTTTTTTTTTTTGTCTCCTTTTTGTCTCCTTATGTGTCTCCTTTTTTTTGTCTCCTTTTTGTCTCCTTTTTTCTTTTTTTTTCTTGCTGCAGGTTCCTTAACAGGAAGAATACATTATACTAAGTCTCCTTGTGTCTCCTTATTAATTGATTTAAATTCTTCTTCTTCTTCTTTTGAATTAATTGTATGGGGAATTAAAGGACATGTTAAGGTGTATATACACCTCAAAACCCTAAACCCTAAACCCTAAACCCTAATAATAATATATAAACCCTACATAAACCCTAAACCCTAAATAAACCCTAAATAAACCCTATTATTATAAAAAGAAAAATAGTAGGACATGTTCCTGTTCTCCATTCCCTCATATATTTTGCTGTTGCTCCTCTTGCTTCTGCTGCATCTGCTGCTGCTGCTGCTGCTGCTGCTGCTGCTGCAGATGCATTGGGACATAGAGAGGAAGGCATTTGAGGTCCAACGCTTTCTTCAACATTATGAACATCCAACTCTTCATCCCGTCACAGGACCAACATGGGCATTAAGAGTATATATATATATATACAATTAGCTGCCTATACACCCCAATTATATGCATATACTAACCCATTACATGCCTATACACCCCAATTATATGCATATAGAACCTAATTAGCTGTCTGTACACCCCAATTAGCTGCCTATACACCCCAATTAGATGCATATACACCCCAATTTATTTATATAGGAGAGCTGCCTATACACCCCAATTCATATATATTATGTACTATAGAATGAGTAAACACTTTTTATGTGTATGTGCTGCTCCTGCTGTTCCTGCTGCTGCTGCTGCTGCTGCTGCTGCTGCACAGGATTGGGCTCGTGCTGTTGTTGGTGCTGCACCAGAGGATGCTTCTTCTCTTCTTGCATGCAGCGCTAATAACTTTTTAATTAACTTATCTGTCTCTTGTTCCTTGGTAGATAGCGGAGGAGCAAATGTTGCATTAAAGTAAGCAGCAGCAGTAGCAGCAGCAGCAGCAGCAGCAGCAGCAGCAGAGAAATCGAGGGAGAAGGGGGATATAAGGAAGGGTATATAGGCTTATATATCTAGGGTTTAGGGTTTAGGGTTTAGGGTTTAGGGTATGTTTGCAGGTTATGCAGCGAAGAATTCAAAGAACAAAAACAAACAACAAAAACCCCAGCAGGGACCCCAGCTGGGGTTTTGGTCTAAAGGCAGATTAGGGTTTAGGGTTTAGGGTTTAGGGTTTAGGGTTTAGGGTTTAGGGTTTAGGGTTTAGGGTTTATTTTGCAGTTCAGGTGTAACTGCAGTTTATTAAACAAGAAAACATTTCTTTTAATTTGTCCAATGAATAATAATTAGCTGCTGCTGCTGCTGCTGCTGCAGCAGCAGCTGATGCTGCTGCAGCAGCAGCAATTGCAGCAGCAGCAATTGGTGCAATACTCTCAATATAAATTGACTGCTTAGTAACAACAAAGGGTTTAGGGTTTAGGGTTTAGGGTTTACGACTACTAGCAATTGAGGGTCTGCATGCCTTCCCTGTGCAGGAGTGCATGGCATCCTCCAGGTGTAAAGAATAAATACAATAGATGCAGCAGCAACTGCAGCAACTGCAGCAACTGCAGCAGCTGCAGCTGCTGCTGCTGCAGCTGCTGCTGCTGCAGCAATTGCAGCAGCAGCTGCAGCACCATCCCCAAGCCTGTCTACATTGACCTCTTGTTTTAGTTCTGCTGCTGTGGCTGCTGCTGTCATAAGAGCCTGCCTTCTGCTGCTACTGCTGCTGCTGCTGCTGCTGCTGCTGCTGCTGCTGCTATGAGAGGTTGTCTGCTGCATCTTGCTGCTCTGCCATTAACGGTTGAGCCTCCTAAGGCAAACAA
>NW_013564790.1:0-5333 GCF_000499605.1 Eimeria maxima | reverse complement strand
ATATATAAGGAGACAATAAGGAGACAAATAAGAAGAATATAATAATAAATAAATAAGGAGACAATAAGGAGACAAATAAGAAGAATATAATAATAGATAAAAAGAGACAATTACTGCATCTCCCCTTTATTACCCTATATAAGGAATAAGGATACTATTAGTACTATTACTATAAATAAATATATATAAATATATTGAATAAGGAGACAATAAATATACCAATAAATAGAGAATAAATAGATGAATAATAATAAATATAAATAATAAATAATAAATAAACATAATTAGCAATAATAATAACATATCCTTTATTATCTAGAAAATATCTTAATGATACAAGTACAATAAGACTAACAACAACAACAACAACAACAAGTATAAATAAATAAATAAATATATTGAATAAATAGATAATAAATATACCATTAGATAGAGAATAAAAAGGTGAATAATATAAATATAATAAATAATAAACTTACTTAGCAATAACATATCCTTTATTATCTAGAAAATATCTTAATGATCCAAGTACAATAAGACTAACTAACTACTACTATAAGTATGAATAACTAAATAAATATATTGAATAAGGAGACAATAAATATACGAATAGATAGAGAATAAAAAGATGAATAATATGAATATAATAATAATAAGACTTACTTAGCAATAACATCTCCTTTATTATCTTGAAAATCTCTTAGAGATACAAGTACTATATCTCCAGCATTAACCCATACTCTTTTCCTCATCTTACCACGAATATGACATAAACGACGAATACCATCAAAACAATGTGCCTCTAGTCTACCATTACCTAGCATTCTTAGTACTTGTCCGTATTCTGTATACATATATATATATATATATATATATTTATTTATTTATTTATTTATTTTATTTATTTTATTTATTTATTTATTTATTTTATCTATCTATTTATCTATTTATCTACCTATTTATTGTTATATATACATATATATATATATATATATATATATATATACATATATAATCATCATATATATATTCATCAATATATTCAATATATATATATACATGACTATACACCCCAATTATATATATACATATATATATAAATATAAATATATAAATATAAATATATAAATATAATTATAATTCATAGATACTTTTTTATTTATTTGTTTATAATAAATATATATGGACATTACACACACACACACACACAGCAACAGGAACTACTTGCTGCTGCTGCTGCTGCTGCTGCTGCTGCTGTTGCTGTTGCAGCAGCAGCAGCAGCAGCAGAAGCAAACACAGCAGCAAAAGCAGCAAAAAGAGCTGAAATACGCAGCATAGATGATCTATAATGGTCAATAAAAAGGAAAAACAAGCAATAAATAACTAATAAATAAAAAAAGAAAGAAAGACAATAATAAATAAATTAAATAAATAAATAAATAAATTAAATATAAATAATAAAAAAAAGAAAAAAAAACTATATATCATGTACACAATGGTATCTCTAAACCCTAAACCCTCATAAACCCTAAACCCTCATAAACCCTAAACCCTCATAAACCCTAAACCCTAAACCCTAAACCCTAAATACCTTGTCCTGCTTCCTTGAATTGTAATTCCCTCTTCTCTCCTTCATTGTCATTCTTCCCCCTCCTCCTATTCTTTCCTCCCTTTCCTGTATATATACAGCACAAACCCTAAACCCTAAACCCTAGTAAACCCTCGTAAACCCTAGAGTAGTAAACCCTAGAGTTCCACACTGCTGGGATTGGGGTTACTGCAGCAGCAGCAGCAGCAGCAGCAGCAGCAACAGCAGCAGCAACGTTGCTGCTGCTGACACTGAAAGTTCGAGCCATTATATCTAGATCTCCTTTATCCCAAAAGAAGCAGCAGCAGCAGCAGGAGAAGCAGCAGCAGCAGCAGCAGCAGCAGCAGCAGCAGCAGCAGGAATGGCAGTAAAGATAACAGCAGCAAGGAAATTGTTGCTGCATCTGTAGATCTGCTGCATGCGTTTGTTGTCTGCTGCAGCAACAGCAGCAAATAAAATATATAGAGCTGACAAGCTGAAGCAGCAACAGCAGCAGCAGCAGCAGCAGCAGCAGCTGCAGCTGTTGCTGCTGGTGTTGCTGGTATTGCATTAGCTGCTTCTGTTGCTGTATCAACAGCAGCAACAGCAGCAGCAGCAGCAGCAGCAATAGAAGGAAAGAAGCAATAATAAACAATTAGAAGAAGAGAGCAGCAGCAGCAGCAAAAAAGAAAAAAGACAAACCTTTATTCTTCGGCATTGTGCCAGCAAATGGGTATAGTTGGTGCTGCTGCTGCTCTTTGCTGCTGCTGTAAACCCTAAACCCTAAACCCTAAACCCTAAACCCTAAACCCTAATCAACTTCCTTAACTTTCCTCCAAATATACCTCCTGTGTAACAAACCTCAAACACACCAAACCCTAATACACCTTGTTGCAGCAACAGCAGCAGCAGCAGCAGCCGCAGCAGCAACAGCCGCAGCAGCAGCAGCAGCAGCAGCCGCTGCTGCTGCTATTGACCGCAGCCGCAGCAGCAGCCCCAGCAGCAGCCGCCCCGCCGCTGCGGGGCCAAGGGGTATATGTGATCGTTTGCTGCTGCTGCTGCTGCAGCTGCAGCAGCAAGCAGATTTGTTTCTGCTGCATGCAGCAACAAATTATTTATTTATTTATTTTATTTATTTATAATTAATTACTTTTTTTTTCTTCCTTTTCTTCTCTCTTATCCTGCGGTGTCACGATACACACGCCGCCCCACAGAGGGGGACGACTAACAGCAGCAGCAGCAGCAGCAGCAGCAACAGCAGCAACAGCAGCAGAGACAGCAGCAGCTGCAGCAGCAGCAGCTGCCTCTGCTTGTCTCGCTGCTGAATGTGTATTTTAATAATATAAATCTACAGAATACAGCAAAAAAGCCTGCGGTTGCTGCTGCTGCTGCTGCTGTTACGCAGCACCATCGCCTGCTGCTGCTGCTGCCTGCTGCTGCTGCTGCTGTTGCTGCTGTTATGAGCATCAGCTGCAGCAAAGGATGCAAGGATGAAGGGAAATCTTTTTTTATTTATTTTTTCTTTTTTTTATTCATTTAATTTTTTTGTTTCTTTTGCCTTTAGGGGTACAAGAATAAATACTCCTTATTCTTATACTCTCTTACCAGGCAGCACATGCAGCAGCAGCAGCAGCAGCAGCAGCAGCAAGAGGAGCAGCAGCTGCAGCAACAATAGGCATCAACATGTGGAGCGAGCTATTTGCCATAAGAATACCTCTAGGTATCTAACTCCTATCTTATCTGCTGCTGTTACGCCAGCAGCAGCACCAGCAGCAGCACCAGCAGCAGCAGGAGCAGCAGGAGCAGGAGGAAATGATACAGTTGCAGCACCCCCTGCAGCAGCAGCAGCAGCAGGAGCAGCAGCAGCAGGAGAGGAGAGGTTCCCCTTCCAGGCTGAGGTAAAAAGAGTATTAGATATAATAGTAAATAGTTTATATACAGATAAGGATGTATTCCTTAGGGAGCTTATATCTAATGCAGCAGATGCATCAGATAAGAAGCGTGTACTGCAGCAGCAGCAGCAGCAGCAGCAGCAAGGACAGCAGCAGCAATATAAAGGATCTATAAGAGTATATGCAAATAAGAAGGAGGGTACATTAACAATAGAGGATGATGGTATAGGTATGACTAAGCAAGAACTAATTGATCATCTAGGTACTATAGCACAATCAGGTACATATAAATTTGCTCAGCATCTACAGCAGCAGCAGCAGCAGCAGCAACAGCAGCAGGAATTGGATCCACAACAGCAGCAGCAGCAGCAGCAGCAGCAGCAGCTAAATGCTAATGATCTTATAGGACAATTTGGTGTTGGTTTCTATTCTGCTTTCTTAGTAGCAGATAAGGTAGAGGTTATCTCCTCTCGTTGGACCCCACCACCACCACCATCAGCAGCAGCAGCAGCAGCAGCAGCAGGAGCAGCAGGAGCAGGAGCAGCAGCAGCAGCAGCAGGAGGAGCACCAGAAGTATGGAAATGGAGCTCAAGTTGTGGTCAGACATTTTCAATAAAAAAGATGAATGCAGCAGCAGAGCAAGAACGTTATATGCAGCAGCAGCAGCAACTGCAGCAAAGTTTATATGATGAATTAGTAAGAGATAAGACCCATGTTATAACCAATAGAAATAAAGATAATAAGGAGGAGAATAATAATAATAAGGAGCAGCAGCAGCAGCAGCAACAGCAACAGAATAATTACTGGACAGGTACAAGAGTAGTACTATATATAAGAGAGGACTGTGACGACTACCTAGAAGACTATAGACTTCGTGAATTATTAAAAAAATTCTCTGAATTTATTTCTTTCCCTATTTATTTATTAACAGAAAAAATTGAGTATGAGCGTGTACCTGCTGCTGCTGCTGCTGCTGCTGCTGCTGTTGCTGCTGCTAATAATAAAGGTAATAATAATATAGATGCAGCTAATGCAGCAGCAGCAGCAGCAGCAGCAGCAGGAGGAGGAGGAGATAAATACAAAACAATTACTAATAAATATAATAAATGGATACATCTTAATACTCAGCCTCCTATATGGAGAAGAAATGAGCAAAATATTACAGAAAAAGAATATATTGACTTCTATAAGGCTACATTTAAGGTAAATAAATAAATAAATAAATAAATAAATAAATAAATAAATAAATAAATAATTTAATTTATATATTAATTAAATTAATATAATTAATTAATTAATTTATTATAATTAGTTAGGTATAAATTAACAAATGAACTAAATATTACAGAAATAATGAATATATAGACTTCTATAAGGCTACATTTAAGGTAAATAAATAAATAAATAAATATATAATTAATTAATTAATTAATTAATTAATTTAATTAATATAATTAATTAATTTATTTATTTATTTATTATAATTAGTTAGGTATATATTAACAAATAAACTAAATATTACAGAAATAATGAATATATAGATTTATATAAGGTTACATTGAAGGTAAATAAATAAATAAATAAATAAATAAATAAATAAATAAATAAATAAATAAATAAATAAATAAATATAATAAATTAAATATATTTATTTATTTATTTATTGATATATGTATAGGCATTTGATGACCCTCTTGCATATTTACATATGCAAGTAGAGGGACAAGTATCATTTAGGGCATTATTATATGTACCTGGATCTATACCATGGGAATTATCGAGAAATATGTTTGGTATAGTCCTCCTCCTCCTGCTGCTGCTGCTGTTGCTGCTGCTGTTGCTGCTGTTGCTGGTGGTGGTGGTGGGGGACCACC
>NW_013564789.1:0-6373 GCF_000499605.1 Eimeria maxima | reverse complement strand
AACATAACCTGCGTACCCCTTGAATGGACGGAGCTTGCACATCAATCCAGTGTCATCAGGTGTTTGCATGCGTTCCGCTATCCCCGATATTGATGACTAGCCAGTATACGAGAAGCTGGGTCTCAACGGTATCCGCAAAGCACCACTCCTCGGTTGAATGTTAGAGACATGCGAAATGCTTTCAACGTAAGAGAAGCCGACAGTACCAGCATAATCCTTCACCGCTAATCACAGGCCCTAGGTTCCCGCCTGTAGACGAGCTTAAACCTCTACAGCAAGAAGGGAAAAGAGTCCGAATATTAAAGGTACAACTGCAACTCCATCCATATATATCCAAACATTCTTCCGCGTTACGTCGAGTCACAATAACAGCTCCAAACTACTTTCTGCATGCTCTTTCAGGCAGGAACTAGGAACAGTAGTCTTCTTGGAAATACACCCACCACACCCCGCCAACCACCCATCGTGGTACTAGGATATTAGCGATGCCCACTCTTTCCCCCTAGCGCTGCGCAGACATGGCAATAATCAATTTCCGTATTAGCCTGTAAACGCAAAACCCCTACACTCCACCTCGTAGATGCAGACCGAAGTGCCGCACCACCCGCCTTCAAAACACCTGCGGAGCCTACTCCAACGCCGAAGAAACTCTCTGTCTCTTCTCTCCATGCACGTTCACGTCTACATCGCATACATCTTTCTCACTGCCCGTACTCCCCTGAGTTCAACAAGGCGGAAAAGCAAAGTGCAAGCAGTGTAACGGCTCGGACAGACCATATCCGTGCGTTCACCATGTCTCACAGTCGCTACCCACTGTGCTAAATGTAGCGCCCTAACTACCTCCGTATCAACCAATACAAAATGCACACACTCTCTGGCAACATCCGCGGGGTTAACAAATACCGCATGTGCACATGAGCGAACATAACCGGCATACGCATGAGCGAACATAACCTGCGTACCCCTTGAATGGACGGAGCGTGCACATCAATCCAGTGTCATCAGGTGTTTGCATGCGTTCCGCTATCCCCGATATTGACGCCTACTGAGTATCCGAAAAGGTGGGTTTCAGCGGTATCGAGCAAGCGTGAGCAAGAGACGAGAAGGCCAGGGGCATTTTAGATGATTAGAACACTTTGTAAGCGGCTGGAAGCCAACGACCACTGACGCATTATTCCCGCGAATCAGTCCGTCGTTTCGTGCACCTCAACTTATACAGCCGCAACCGTCGTGCACCGTATGCCAACAGCATATATACTGACTTCACTAATCGCATAATCCAACATTTTTGCCCCTTACACTGGGCCATATACATAGCAACACTAGGTACTGCTGCATGGCATTCCCTTGACCAGCCATGCCCAAGTTTAGGATTCGCCTCAAGCTCTATTGCTGAGCGGGTCTCGCCCACCAGAGTCATCAGTCGACCAAGTGTAGAAATCTTCACATTCGTACCCCGTAGTCTACTTGGCCCTTCACAGGCATTGACACACCCAATCAAGGCAGCGACGTGTCGTGGTAGGGAGCCTCTACCGGAGGCAGAGCACATCGCCGCGGCACGCCGCAATTTCGAAAACCGGAGACCTGCACAGCGGCGGTGAAATGATTCTTTTCCCTCGTGTGTATTACTCAGCATATCTGTATACATGAGAGAGCAGTTCTACATGCCTTCATAATCCTCGCCCAATGTCGTGCACGGTGCACAACGGCTAGGAAAAATGCATACCCTCAGCATGCCACATACTAACTGGCCAGAATGCTTGGCTCTACCCGCAAGCACTTCCCCAACCGTCAGTTTCAATAAATGCATACCTACTGTATCAGTGTGGGAAACGATTGTCCTAGAGGTCGCTGCTGCCTCCAACCATGCGTTGCATTGCACATATACCGCCTCACCAAACTACTACAACCATTTTTAATGTTGGATTCTGCTCCGCAAACCCATATCTCGGCGCCGAAACATCCAGCCCCATGGGCCACCCGGACGCGCACAGTCTATGCAAAACGACACCCCACATCTAACACTGTAATATAGATTTCCGTTCGTGCACATACGCATCCATGCATGCGATCAGACACTGTAGAACGTCAGCGTATCCACAGCAGCGTCGAAGAGGTGAACTTGCTTCTCGTGCTTTTAGACTTGATAGAGACTGTTGTAGCTACTAAGTAAATTACACTTCCCCCAACTACGGCAGCTAATTGTGTGGATTCTATCTGACAACAACATCGCGCAATCGTAACGGCACAGAACGCCTCACCACACAGCACTTGTTGCTGCTAAAAAACTCCATAGCCACATGATGTGCACACAATTAGGCCCTCGGTAGCTCCGTCAATTGCCTCGTGTACTCCTGGTGGCAAACGGAGCTAATTTCAAAGACGATAACAGCGGCACTCTCAAACTCAATGCCAGCTGCAGGACGGTGCATCTGCCTGCAATGGTGGTTGCTCTTGAGGCATTGCAGTCGGGTCACCTACGGCAGTCGAACACGATAAACGCGGGCTTTGACCATCACATGCAGGCAGGCCATGGCCCTTCTTCCGGTCTGCCTCTGCCTGCCTTGGTGGTGTTCTATGAACGGCCCGTGAGGTGCCAACTGCTGAACCAACTCAGCGACATACTCACCACTTCCACCTCCTGGAAGAAACATACCTGGTCTACAGTCGCCACATCAAAAATACCAGCCTGCGTTACGGGATCCTCATTCGTGTGTACAACCCAATCTGTACGCAAACGAGTTCTGCATTCTTGTGTGCACGCATTAGGAATGTCTACAAAACTGGTGGTGGCCCTGCGGTAGTTTGCAATAGGATTTTCGTTTTAACCGCCAACCCCACAAAAACTACCATCATATATAAACGGGCTTGAGTCCCTAGTAGTAAACAGTAACTGACGCAAATAATCCTGTAGGCGCTGCTCCCTCGCACGAGCTTTTTCTCTTCACTCATACTAACCTCCCAACGCACCAGCAACCAAATTACTGAAATAGTTTCTAGAGTCAGCCTCTCTCTCGCAAACGCACATTGCAGGGCCGAAACATCCTCCACCCGGAGATGCCGGCGAATAGCACGGTTACGGCAAGGTAAAATCCACAGTTTCTCTCAATGCAACTACATACATCTCGATGCATTCACATACACTTCCATGTCTTATCGTATACAAGCTAGAATGTAGCAGTACCCACAAAGATGCTAAGTAGAGGAACCGGATTCTTACAATTCAGGTGTGGTATAGACTGTTCCAGGAGTTCAACACTGCCCAAGAGGGCGCTTGAAAGAACACTAGCTACTACTTCTACATGCACTGCAAACATCGAAAGCTGCACCCATTCACATATGCACGTACATATGCTTCTGTAAAGATGGAACGTGGCAGTGCGGACGGCATGCCTTTATCGAGTCAGTATTTATCCGAAGGCCACAGACAGTCGTAACCGACTAATATGGAAAGCAACATGATCCTTAGCTGCATGCTGCGCTTTCGCTCTGCCAGGTACAACACAGCAGTTGTCATCGCCTAGCTACGGTTCGCACCTCATGTTCGCTTTGGTCGTCTCTTGGGGAATCCGCATTCGAAAGAGCTGCAGCTGATCACACTTAACCCATACGGCCTTACTTACTCCCTGAAACAGCCGGTAATGGCTGCATATGTGAAGAGCGAGGCTCCCGAAACCATCTCCCTAAAGAATACAAAAGGAAAGGTCTGCCACAGACAAATTATTCCTCTCTTTGTGCGTATCCTTACACAAACATCTATCCACTTTAAACTCCATGTGTACTGGCCTTCCCGCAGCTTCGCCGTTAGCATCTATGCATCTATCACAGAACAATGCCTTCGGATCAGGTTCGTGGTCCCAGCATTTTCGCCCAGTCGCTGTCCGAAATGGATCCTGCAGACTTCTCGGCAGATCCTCAGATTCTCGCGAATGGTGTGGCCATACTCCCTGGGTCCAACAGCACGTGATTCAAGCACATACTGTATATGCACGGGTCTACCCAAGTATATTTCCAATGACTACATGAAGCACCTGGTTGGTCTCAACAACCCGCTGTCACAGCAAATGTGCATTTCCTGGTAGTATCCTTGATGGTATGGTTAGCACTAATACAACGCGTCCAGACGATAGCTCATACCTTACAAATTGCTGCGCTAAGCACCTGTAACCCGCGGCTTCACAGTTAGTTCTTAATTTGTGCAGACTAAGCGCTGTCCATGAACGTCAGGACGAAGCTCTGAACGTGCTAATACCCAACTCTCACTACACCAAGACCCTATATGCCATTTCAAAGGCAAGTTGCATATTTTTCTGATAAAGCCAGAACCAATACCCCATGGTGTTTGGGCCAGACGATTATTGCAAGATGTGCAGAGGAAAGCTTATGGGTCGTTTTGTGCTTCATAGGACTGCACGACACCGGCTCGGAGTAACTAGACTCGACAGGAGTTGCGCAAGTACGCACGTTCGTAGTGAGACCCCCTCTGCACGTCATATATTCTATCACACCACTGTTCGACGTTCGCACCTTCCCAAAAGCTTCATTTGGAGCTTTATCAGACAAAGGCGGCTATCACGAGCGCGAGCATACTGAGCAATTTATTGCAGCAAACTGCACTTCACAGTGGACCTCTAGTGCAACAAGCCAGCCAACTTCATTTGGCACACAGCCGGCAACACATGCGTCAACAACTTGTTTCCCATTCACGTAGGAGGTTCTAGCCCTTCCCAGAATGTCTAAAGGCAAACAGCAAATATGGATGGGACAAGGTTACGTTCAGACACATGCTCTGCATCCACCAATCTACCAACGGACGTTCTCCTCCCCTTTGCACCATAGTTGCCTACAGAATGGCTAAGGAATTGGGCTCAGAGCCCCTGCCGACGCCTCCCGCTTACTGGCTGGACAACACCACGCAACGTCAGTGCATAGGAGCATCCCTCTGCAGCGTCTTTGGTACGTTTCCATCAGTCCTGCAAATATCTCGTGCGAACGCCTGACGCTGTCTACACTTGTGTGTAAGCAAAGCTGCACAAACAGTGAGCAGGTCCACAAGGATCAGAAACTGTGCAACCCAAGCCGGCCTAGCAACTCCTGTTGCCTCATTCGGCACTCTCTTGTGTCGAACGCTTCACGGAGCTGCGCGTGCATTAAAGGCAAAAACACCATTGACAACAAAGCCACGAAACCGGGCAAGACTTCCCACATCGCTCAAAAAGGAGTTGCTAAATCTTGCAGCTGGAGAATCCATAGTTACACAAAAACCCTACGACGCAAGGGTTGCGGCAAAACAGGCAACGTTTTTGGCTCCTTTTGCTTGTTCCCAGACTATACGTGGAAAGGGCAAAATCAGCTTGCGCACACTGTGCAAACCCACTATGGAAGCAAGTTCACGTTGAGGGACCTTCTTCAGCCACGGCACCAGACACGTTACCAAACCGTGACCGATACACCCTGTCTTCTTGTGAGCATATTCCAACCGTACTCGTGCTCATTCCGAATGCCCTACACACAGTCAACTTGCTGTCACGACACAGCATGAATCTCTCGGAAATCCGTGAATCGACTCACTGCAAGCCTGTATATCCTGCAGATTTCAATAGAACTCTATCGCTACAAGCCTTCGTATCGAATAATGCATATTGCCTAGTGATAGGAAAGTCACATTTTGCACCCCGCCTGAGACACCTCCAAGTACGGGCACTCAGTCGCCAATACCAGCGTTAATGCTCCGCACTCTAGTTAATGGATTCTGCGCAACATTGCAAATCCCCACTTTGATTACTTCCGTACTGTCTAAACGCATCACCTCATTGATACAACCGGAAAACACCAATCGGTTACATCATCGTGGTGTCACACTCTGCCATGTTTGTCAAATATACCATGGATTGACGGTGTGTGGCGACAGACAAAATCAGCCATGAGCGGTTGCGCAATAAACATGCGAACCCCACTGTTAACTTTCTTTAGACGGCCACCAGCGAACAAATTGCACACATATTGGCTTATATACATGGGCGTTTGTCCGCTGTGTATCTCAACATGGTAGAAAAGGGGTGGCCACACCTATGATGCTACGAGCAACGTGTAGTATCGCTCTAGCGCAAACTCAACAATGCTAAAGGTGCAGGAACCATATAATTGTATTTGAGCTAGCTGGAAGTGACGCCAGGAAAAACCGGTAAGCTGCCCTCTGTCGAAAAAGCGTAGTGGCGGCTAGTGTGTATCAGCGACGTGAGCCAGGTACCGGTAGACGGTCGCTTGTCTTTCTCTTGGAGATTAAACATTCAAGACAATCCAAAAGAGGCACGATAAAGCCGGTATGCCGGGACGGATGCAAACTCATGATATATATATATATATATATATA
>NW_013564788.1:0-6116 GCF_000499605.1 Eimeria maxima | reverse complement strand
TCTGCGGAATGAGATTTGGCAATATTGCTGAACTCCGGTCATGATTCCTCGAGCATTTGTACCGATGCGTCACATTAGGAAATGCGCCTACCCAGATTGGCCTGGCCTTGACGCGCTGGTCCTAAAAAGGTGGTTCCGTCGCATTTGTGTATTCCCTCAGACGGTGGGCAGCTAAAATGAATTAGGCCTACATAACATTAACATAACATTAACATACCCGTATGCGTAGAAAAGTCATGTTTGCAAAATCCGCCTAAAGCAAGGTGCGGATGCGGGTCATTTCGTGGAGAGCTTTCTACCCAAATGCCTGAAGCAGGTGAAGCTTTGGGAATCAGTGGGACGGTCTCCAGCTAAGTGATGGAATCAATCACTAGAAACATAGTAGCTTAACACCAAGCTCCTAGAAGGTTCAGTGAACCACAAGATGGTGAGTGGCATCGAGCAGAGGCATTCCTTAAGCCCCTCGTGCAAAGAGCATCGGGGAAAGGATCGTTCAGCCTTTCCTGTGCAGTAATTCAGAAGACACCCTACCCCAATGTTCAGCCCGCATAGCCCTCACCGTCGTTCAGGATAGATCGTCCATTTAGATTGTACGTTTTCTGCAGCCGTTGTCGCCTTTGTTGCCGTCCGAAACAAGAAGCTAACGAAATTCATAGTTTCGTATTACTCGTCTTCATATACTGGCGAGTGCTGGAGGCTATGAGCTCCAAGCCTTCTTACATTCTTTAGAAAGGTCTTTTGGAGCTCGGCATCTCTTGAATTGCGGTGATGGCGCGATGGGGGATGCGACGTTCAGTGGCAGCAGTTCGGAGGCTTCTTCGTTTTGCATTTACGCATATTACGCTCATCTGAAAAGGGATTTTGCGCATACTCAAGGGGTTGATGGTGCGTCACTAGTGCGTCACTAGACTACTTCATTGCGTTTCGTCAATGATCCAGGATGTCCCATCTATAACTGCATTAGGTCGCCGGACGGTGATTGTACCCATTCCGAAGTGTAACCGCATGTTCATCTGCATAGGCTCAGCATTAGGCATCCTTGTTCGTCATCCCAACTAAACAAGGCTAAGGGCACGAAATTGGTGGTAAGGGTTGTTGTGCTCGGAGGGAAGGACGTCCCCCAAGGCTATTTGCAAGACGCTCCCGGTCGTCTTGGATTGTTTCTTCGCTCATCACCTCTGGAGTCCGGTATCGTGTAGAATGTAGGTGCTTGACGCTGCTTGGTTGCGCGTTTGACTCCGTACCTGGGGTTGGTTGATACGTTTGGTGCTTTGCCATGCTTCCAAAAGCCTAGAATTAAGGATTTCTTACTCCAGCAGTTCTCTGTGGTATGCAGAATGTGAGCAGCTGAGCGGGCTGCTTGAGGCGGCTCGGCGGTTCGGCGGCTCGCTAGTGGCGCTTAGATGTTATTCTGGAATTACATTCCTTTTCCCTCGGATATGTGCTTGGCCATCTGCAGAATCCCTCTCTGGGAACGACACGAATTGGCGGAAACCTGACCATTAGTTGGCGTCTGAACGGGGGTTCCGTGAGAAGAACAGAGATACTTTTAGGCTCCTAAAGATGGTTCAGTGCGCAAGTAACTGCCTGTTTTCCGCGTTCTGAAGGTGCATTCGAGTTCGTGCTGCTGCTAGTTGTACGTACTCCCAGCCAATGGACAGTAGCGTCTGCACACGCCCTGGGTCGGCAGCCATGCAATATGCCGTGAATTCCTGTTTCTGACGTCCTTTTTGAAGCTCCGCCTAAAGGTTTTAGGCGTCGTAATGTCCTGGCATAGTCTCTAGGTTACAAAATAGCACCTTCTTGTATGTGTTTGCATCGCCCGACAATCTTATAGGTGCAGCGCTTCAATGCTCCATGCGAGTGTATGTATATCGCCTGCCAAAGTTGACGCTGTGATGCCACTGGATGTGGCGGAGATGAAAAGAGGACTGTAATGACGGGCGTACTGGACAGTGCGTCGATACCATTATGGGTCTAGCTCCAGGCAGTCCTGTTCTTGGCTATCTGTTTGGCTCGCAGGACTGAATGAGACGTTGGGAAGCGCACAATGTTTTCGCCGAGGCGTAATTGCAACTCCGTGCTGACAAGCGAAGGAAGGCGGGATGAAGCATACCTTTTGTTAGACAGGCGAGAGCTCTGACCATTGTACACTGTTAAACACCTGCCTCAATAACAGCTGCATTGTGGTCATGTGATGATGCACTACCTTTACAGGAGTATCCTGGGAGGAGTGCTACTCAATCACCGAGCTAGGATGCAAAGCGAGCCGCCTTTCCTCGCTATCTGGGCCCTTCGCCGGATTCATTTACCCATAGTGGATCCTTTGTTTGGTAGAGCACATTTCGTGGCAACAGTGGAACAGCACATTTTAGGAATATGTTCAAAATCGCCGATAAGTGTGTCATTAGCTTTTACATCCCCCGGGGCTCAGCAAGTACGCGCTATGCTGCCTGTTTAACTAGCCATGTGCACAATGGTGCATTCAATTCGTCTGTATCTGCGCACTGGCTATCAGAGAGAATTTGGTAAGACAACCGAGTAGTAGACAACCCGTTCGTTTACCCTTGGTGGATCCGTTTGTTTGGTAGAGCACATTTCGTGGCAACAGTGGAACCGCACATTTTAGGAATATGTTCTAAAAAGAGCCGATAAGTGTGTCATTAGCTTTTACATCCCCCGGGGCTCAGCAAGTACGCGCTATGCTGCCTGTTTAACAAGACAGCAAGCACAATACTCGTCGTCCAACACGCTCGTGCTTAGTGATGCCTTGATCAGGACTAAGGTTGGACAAGATTTGGGAAACGGTCACAGGTGCCTACGCTCACCGGAGAGTTTTTACTTAGGGTTAGTCAATGAGGTGGTGGCTTGTATGTCACGAGGAAAATGCGTCACTGCTGCAATCAGCTGCTAGCTGGTTCAAGTGATATGAAGAAACACCCAAATGTGCACTGGAGAGTTCCCCTACAATTTGATTCTGTGCAAATACAAGGCACCGTTTTTATGGGGTATCCTTTTTGTATTTTGACTCAGTAGTACAGGAAGGCTCATTACGTTGACGACGCTTGTTCCCGTAGGTGGAAATGTAGGCATTTTGACTTCATAATCCGTTCGCGCAGAGCGATCTGTGTTGAAGGCTCAGTACCACACCAGCATTATTTATGCACAACTGTCGCTTGAGCTTCCAAGAGCCGCCAACCGTGGTGCAGGGTTTTCTCTACTGACCGACCTAATTATATCTTCTGCTGTTTGGAGCCTCGTGTTTGCCTGTTCTGTTCAATGGCTTGTTTGTTGAGGTGAAGCAGCCGCCCGAGGCAGTTGGTACTTCTTCCGACAATCTCATTCATCGCCATGGTCAGCTGAATGTTGTGCTGGAGGTTCTACCAGTGTTCCTAACCCTGGCAGTTTGGCAGTTAATGCACGTTCAAGGCTCACTTTCCGGTGCCGTTCTATATGCGTTCCTTTGGATTACAGCTCGTAAGTGATTTTTGAGCGTTTCAGACAAGCATGCACTGTAAATCCCCGTCGGGCCTCAATAATACCCAGCAGGCTGCATCACGTTCAGGCCGAGCCATCATGCCTAATCCATCAGGTGTTATGCAACGCGCAAACGTTGGCCGTCTGTTTTACACTTTTTTAATAACGGGGGTACCAGCGTCGACACTTCCCCAGTTTCTGAGGCAACTACTCTTGCGGTTGGTTCCTCCCGGGGTTCAGGAAGTATGGGCCACAGAGCCGGCAGCAGCCTTAGACCGTTTTATGTCCCAGTGCTCCAGTACGTTAGTGGTAGTTATCGCTTTGGACACCCACGAACAGCGATGAAATGATCTCCGTCGAAACTAGATCCAGATTACACAACAAGCCCAACAGTTATCCAAACACCGACTGCACTTTACAGCGTGCATCAAGAATATCTGCGTGTCCTGGAGGTGTTTCTATTTCCTCTAAGACTTCGGCGCCACGTGCGGTCTTCTCGAGGTAGCTGAAATAATGCTTTTTCCTAACGTCTGTATGTGGAGGTGCATGGACTGGCGCAACCGCGTCAATGGACAGGGCAGCTTCAGGAGTTTGGCAAGGACTCGTGCGGGGCTTGGACTCGACATGCGAAGTTGAAGCGGAGACGTGGAGACGCCATCCCATCGGATAGAGCATGCGCAGGTCAGGTGACGTGCTTCACTGTATTCGTGGCTCGCCTTGGAGTAGGATGTGAAAAGTGCTCATTTCGTCGCCACGTAATTACGGGTTGACTTGGCTGAAACGGACTCGCGGATCAGCGTGTGCGTGTCTGAGTCGACTGCAAGACATCATGGGATGGTTGGTTCGTCTCTGGCTGTCCTTCTCGGCCTGCAGGATAGTGGCTTCCTGTGCCTACCGTGCCCAACCAGGGGACATGTGCACCCCTCTCCACTGAACAGGTCTACTGAGAAGCAACAGGCTTCTTGAGGATTTCTTTTCGAGTGCAAGGACGTGCTGAAGTTGCCTGCTGTGTGGCCATGCACCTTTGGCCAAATACGTGACCTTGTTGGCTGCACGAATCCGAGCGAGCTCACCATAACAGCGGCAGATGGAATTACTTGACACACAGTTGGTCAGGGTAAGTTGTTAGGGCTGTCTGCTCCAGATGATTGCTTGCTAATAGGTGCTAGTAGCATTTTCGACGGTTGGGTAAACGCTGCCGTTGTGAAAGGGGGAGATCTCGTGGTTGGCCTTCGAATAGTCCTCTTATGGTCAGAGATAATCAGTCAAACAACTCCGCCCAAGCGCAGCGTAAGGGGCTGCTCTCGGGCTGGGTGGCATTCCCTGCTGCAGTCAGTCTCATTATATTTCTGTCTATTAGTACGTGCTGCAATTGGACTGAACCTCAATGTCACAGTGCATCGGGTGCCTGAACTTCTCTGGAGGCAGCCAATGCGCTTGCTGTAATTCTGCATATTGGGGCTGCATGGGGATTTAGTGGTGGTCCTTCCTGCTTTACGGGTAGTACGGCAACTGCCCGACGTATTTCGTCGTGGAGGTGTGACGCGGTAGCAGTTACTGTGGTGTACGATGATGTGCTCTTTGCTAACTGCAGCGCGTGCGTAGCGTATCATAGTATATGGCCTCTGACCAACAAAAAGCGAAATCAGGGGCGAAGAAAAGAAGCATGGCTTACTGAAAAACGCTCAGGTTTCTCGTTTTCCCTCAGAGAGTGTGTATTTAGTAACTCCGGGTTGCATTGGGTTGTCTTTCTCGAGCGTCGTTGAATCGCTGCAACGCATGCCAAATACGTTTATCGGTCGCGAACCCGTGGAGCCAGTTTCACACCGTCTCACGGTTTATATGTGGCACGTGAAACTGTTGTTACATTTGTTGTATCCTTGAGATGCATCGTTTCTGCACATGCTTGGGACAACAAAGATCATCTACGCCGAGTAATCACTCTGCGGCTTATCCGTCTACTTTCGTATGGTAGTATACGAGTGCGTGGCGCACGATCCCAAATGTGTACGCTAGCCCTAGAAGTGCCTCTGCTTGTGGGTTTGGCCTACTCGCCTTCTAAGTCCAGCTAAAAGTTAGTTCATTACAACATGCCAGGTACGCGTTGTGCATATGGTGTAGCGCACCGCTAAATGAGTACTGTCGTACGAGGTGTATGATAGTGCTTACGGTGTACACTGCGTTGCTGAGTTCGCAGCCCTAGGACACATTTTCTTGCTACACAGAAATGCGCAGGTATGCGTGTGCTTACGTGACACGACCTTGTTGATTAGTGTTTTGGACATTCCCCAGATCGTCGGCCAATTGCTATGGCCTGGCCACTCCTGTCACTTTGACATAAGAATAACTGTTTCCGCCTGTACTGCATCCGCATATTCACGTATATGCTACAGTCAACTGCGATGTCCGGGATGTGGAGACGGCTATGACGGAGCTTGTCATCGTATACCAGATACGCCATTTTGCATTGGCACTTGAAAACTGGAAAATGCTATCCGATAAAACCAGGCATCTGTAGCGAGCGGCGCATTTGAGTGTTTGGTAAGTGCCAGAATGACACCATTGAAAATGAAAGTGCTCTAGCACCAACCAAGCAAACAACCGAACAGGATAAACAATTGCAATAACGTCATCACTGT
>NW_013564787.1:0-5606 GCF_000499605.1 Eimeria maxima | reverse complement strand
TATATATATATATACGTGTGTATGTTTGTGTGTATGTGGGTGGGAGGGTGGGAAGCTGTTGCCTTTGTGTTATCTTCGTCACTTGCATCTGTCGCCTTCTCGCACAAGGAAGGGCCGTTCTCTTCCATGTCTCTTTTCCTCCATGTCTCAGTCTTTTGTTGCCTCGCTTTGTTTATGGATGCCTCCTTTAAGTTATTTGTGTCTCCTTTTCCTGCTGCTTGTCTCACCATCTCCTGACAGGCCAAGAATTTCTGTCGCTTTTTAGGGTTTGAGGGGGAGCGGCAGGAAGAGCTGCTCCGTCTCTATTTGCTGCTGCATGCAGATCATGAGGGTTTGTGTCTCTTTTTACTTGCTGCTGCTTGCTGGCTGCTCATCTTTAGTGTCTTCTTTAAGAGACAGAGACATCCTCCCCACAGTTTGCGTCTCTGCTTGCCGCCGTTCTGCTGCTCTGTTGCTGCTGCTGCAGCAATACCATTGCCAGCAAGTCCCTCTGTTCTGCTGCTGTTTCCTCAGGGGGGAATGTCTCTGCTCATGCAGCACATCTCGTAGGCTCAGCCCTAGCTGACCCTTTTGCTGCATATGCTGCTGGCATGGCCGGTCTTGGAGGTAAGCCCTAAACCCCAAATCATAAAAGCTAAACCCTAAACCGTCGCATGAGCGCAAGTGGTCAGGGCATCTTGACGGTTGTGCAGAGCTCCATCCCACTCATAGTGCTGCATCTGCAGTTGCTCCTGCTGCTGCTGCAACATAGCTTGATGCTGCTACTGCTGTTGCTGCTGTTTCTGCTACTTCAGGGCCTTTGCATGGGCTTGCGAATCAAAAGTGTTTGGCTTGGCTGCGGTCAGCGCAGCAGCAGCTGTGTGGTGCTCGGCCCACAAAGGAGAACATAAGGGAAATAGCCCTCGTGAGTTGTTACATATGCTGCTGCTGCTGCTGCTTGTTGTGCGTATGCTGCTGCGGCTTCTTGGGTAGTTGATCTTCCATGTTGTGCTGCTGCTGCTGCTGCTTCTTGGTGGTGGTTGTGGTGGTGCTGCTGCAGCTGCTCGTACTGCTTCTTTTTCTGTTGATACTGTTGTGTCTTGTGCTGCTGCAACTGTTTTTTGTACTATTCCTGCCGAGCCTTGTGTCGCCGCCGCTGCTGCTGCTGCTGTTTGGGCTGCATTTCTCGGGGAAGGGTTGTGAGAGAGTCCCCGTGGCAGAGTTTGAGAGAGCTGCCGTCTGTTTCGGTTTTTCTTTCAATCCTAAACCCTGAACCCTTAAAGCTTTTCTCTTGCAGGCCACGCTGAAAGGTGGCGGAGTAATTCCTGGATTTGGACATGCAGTCCTGAGAGTCACAGACCCCAGGTCTGCAGCTGCTCCTGCTGTTGTTTCCGCTGCCGCTGCTCTTGCCTCTGCTGCTCGTGGGACGGCGTGCACCGGCACGTGTTTGCTGCTCATGGGGATGCCGCCAACGGCACGTTTGTGGCACGTTTGCTGCTGCTGCTGGAGTGTCTCCTTGTTACTGATGCTGAGGTGGCAGAGAGTGCTGGTGTTGTTTGTCCTGCTGGTTTTGCAGGTTTACAATGCAACGGGAGTTCGCTTTGAAGCATATACCGGGGGATCCTTTGTTTCAGTGCGCCAGTTGTGCATGCATATTGCTTGCTGCTGCAGCTGTTGTTGCTGCAGCTTTTGTTGTTGCTGCTATTGCTGCCGCTGCACGTTCGCCAGGCCGCAATGTTCTCTACCTGGCTAGCTGGCTGTCTGCCTGGCTAGCTAGTCATCTACCTGGCTACCTGGCAAACTACCTTTATGGCTAACTATCTACCTGGCTAGCTAGCCAGCAGCGGCTGGATAAGTAATGTGTCAGCTGTTGAGGTTCATTCGTTATCTGGTTCTCTGCAGGCTGCTCGAGGTTGTCCGCGAGGTTGTCCCTGACGTCCTCTCGGGTTCGCGGCACTTGCTATTGCTGTTGCTGCTGCTGATCCTCTAGCTGCTCCTGCTGCTGACGTTGGTGTTGGTACTGCTGCTGTTGATATTCCTGCTGCTGCTTTTTCTGCTTGTTTAGTTTGCTTCAGTGCCTGTCCCCTTCCCCCTTTTCCCTGTTCTCTTCTACTGTGTCTCCTGTGTCTCCATTTTCCCGTGTTTCTCTCCATCTGTTGGTTTTTCTTTCTCGCTTCCTTTTCCCTGCTGCTATTTGCATGCACATCTGTCTCTTATCATGCTTGCTGCTGCTGCTGCTGCACTCTGTCTCCATGTGTCTCCTTCAGGAAGAGTTTCCAATCCTCACCCTAACGTTGACTGCCACTCGGGAGTTTTGCTGCAGGCTTTAGGCATGCGACAGGAAAAATTTTATACGGTCCTGTTTGGTGTCTCCAGATCTTTAGGCATTGCTGCTCAGTTTGGTTCGTCTTGTTGTTGTTGTTGTTGCTGCTGCTTGCTGCTGCTTGCTGCTGCTGCTGCTTGGTGGTAGTTGGTGATGCCTGGTGCTGCCTGGTGCTGCTTGCTGCTGCTTGCTGCTGCTTGCTGCTGCTTGCTGCTGCTTGCTGCTGCTGCTTAGGGGGGTTGGCTGCTGGTGGTGGTGGTGGTGTTGCTGCTGTTGCTGCTGCTGCCTTCATCGTCCTTGCTGCTTGCTGTTGTTCGTCGTTGGTTTTGCACTTTACCGTGTGGGGGGATGCAGCAGACGAGAGCAAAAGAAGACAGGCAAAAGGAGACAAAAGGCCGGGGCGCTGCATGAAGGTGTTCGTAGCTTTCTACCTCTGCTGCTGCTGCTGCTGCAGTGTGTCAGGTGTTTGTATGTGTGTGGGGCCCTTGCCTTGCTGTGTATGTACGCTGCAGTATGGGCCCGCGCCCTTGGCCTCCCCATAGAGCGGCCGAAGTCTGTGACACTCAGGTGTTTAGAGGAACTCTGTCACAATACAGCAGGTTAGTTCTTTATTAAAAAAGTACTAAATGGGGCCCCTTCTTTGTCCATCCTAGTGCAGCGGAGAGCCCCTATATGTGAGCCCTGAAGCGCCCCGGAGTGTCTTTATGGTGGTGGTGGGACTTAAACCACCCCCCCGCTCATTGCCGGGGGATCGATCACCAAGGAGGGGGAGGGATGGGAGGGAAAGGGCGGCAGCGGCATATATGAGCTAGTAGCCACCACTGTTGCGGCACCCGCGGAGACCCCTGGGGGCCGCTGGGGGCTCCTGAAGTACCCTGAGATGTTTGGGATCCGCTGAGTATATGGGCATAGAGCGCCCTGGATATGGAGGCTGACAGCAGTGCCTCTGTGGCTATATTTGTGTATTGTGCGCTCTGAAAAATCTCCCGAGGAATGTTATCTTTATGAGGGAAATCTAATTTTTGTACCCGCCTCGTAGGGGCTACTGGCTAACCAGCTAGCCATGCACGCGCCCAGCTAGCCACGTAGTTGGTCAAACAAACAAACAATGTGCGTGTTGGATGCATGAGCTCACTACCTGCTTGCCTGCGTACATTGAATTGTCTGATGCATGCCTGCATTTCAGTGTTCCATTTAGCTAGCTAGCTAGATAGCTGACTAGCTAGATAGCTAGTCATCATGGGACCTGTATCTATGTTAGTGCACGCATGCATTCAACAAGCACATTTGCTTCTGCAGGTACGGAGTGCATAGAAGTTGCAGCTGTGTGGAGCGGAGGGTCAGTGATTGTACACCTGCGTGCACGAACGAAGCGAGTACATACGCGCATGCCTGCAGACAATGTAGAGTACCGTCATGACTGACTTGGCTTCCAGATTACAACACATAGGGTGATGTTCCATGCCTTGATTTAGCACAACTCAGAGGTAGCTACAACTGCAACACATTTTAGAGAACTGTATGAATGTAGAGAGTGTTTGAATGTAGAATATAGTGCTTGACCACACGTCGTGAAGCAATGAATGTTCCATGATTGGTGGAGCGATTCTCCAAACCCCAGCAACATGGGTTGTCACCTGATTATTCATCCCAGCAAGAACGGAAAGGAGGAGGTCAAAAACGTCAAAGGCTTCATCATAGTCCTAGTATTAGGGCTGTCAAATTCATCCTTGTTATAGATTGTAAAAGGCGCCGTCATTGATTATCGTAGTATGAACACAGGGTTTGAATTCTATCGGAATTCACTGGAATAAATTTGACAGCACAATCATAGATACACACACACATAGACGTTGGACTCTTTAGATAATTGGTGAAATATATCTCAGCACAGACGGTCAATTCTAGATAATTGTTGAAATAAATCTCAGAGCAAAACCATCAACGCAGACACAGACACCAAGACATTCAATCTCACAGCCAAATAACCAATCACAGGCACACGCCGGCATTGAATCCCATCGACAATAAAGTGAAACAGCGGCATCCGTTCGCCGGGGAATGAAACCTGTTTATTTCTCCCAGCAGGCGAGTAAAAGAACTCATGTCGAGGGGTTTGATGTACGATATTATTCATCAGCCATACACGCCAATGTCAATATGAGCTAAAGAGGGCTTTGTCGTGATGTGGACGAATGGCAAACGGGCATTATCCCCAGCAAGCGAGAATAGTAGGAGGGAAAAAAAACATATAACGCAGGTTGAATCTTTGTTGATCGTCGTAGGACAAGCGTATACAATTACAATACCTGGGTGCGCCAAAGTCGTCTGCAGTTGATGTAGCGGATGTTGGAATCCCAACACCCATATTTCATTCAGTGAGGATGACGAGGGATTTGGAGACCTTAAGTATGCAAGGCCAATATCGTTGGAGTGACGAGGGATTTGGAGACCAATCCCATGTTACCCATACATGTTGTGGCTAGGCCAACTACCAAGCATCTCCAAACCTCGTCACTAATCCCCATGAAAGGGACGGAAGTGATGACGAGGGATTTGAAGACCTTAAGAAGGCGAGCGCATTGGCCAACAGTGAGACACCTCATCAAAAGACACAGCATCAATGGACTTCATATAACGAGACAATGGTCTTTGGGGCCGGACCACTGGTCCAGCCCCCAACTTGGAATTCGCCCAGCAAGCTGGATATGCTGAAGGAAGAACACATCGTACAACGCAGGCTGAATCTTAGTGGATTGCAGGACAAGCCTACTCTCACACTTACAATACCTGGTTGCGCCAAAGTCGTCTGCAATGGATGTAGCGCCTCAATTGTGGGAAATTGTGATTATAGCCCAGCGCATGACGCAAAGGGCTTTGATGAGATGTTGTGCTCAAAAGGCACTAAAACCATATGCAAGTAACAAATGGGGCAATGCGAAACACTGCTTAGCCAGCATGGGTTCTGACTTAGAGGCGTTCAGTCATAATCCAACAGATGGTAGCTTCGCGGCACCAGCTTCTCAGCTAGCCGTATTAACCAAGTATCTGAACCAACTGTTCCTCTCGTACTAAGTTGGATTACTGTCGCAGTATCAAATTTATCAGTAGGGTAAAACTAACCTGTCTCACGACGGTCTAAACCCAGCTCACGTTCCCTATTGGCGGGTGAACAATCCGACACTTTGAGACTTCTGCGTCCCAATGATAGGAAGGGCCGACACCGAAGGATCAAAAAGCAACGTCGCTATGAACGCTTGGCTGCCACAAGCCAGTTATCCCTGTGGTAACTAAAGACTGTGGA
>NW_013564786.1:0-5409 GCF_000499605.1 Eimeria maxima | reverse complement strand
TATATATATATATATATGTATATATATATATATACAGCAGAAAGACGCCAGATAAATGTGCGTTGTTATTTTTTTTTTTTTCTTAAACTGTTTATTTATTATTATTTACTTTTATTTATTTATTTATTTATTGTTCCCTTTCTTTCTTTTTGTTTTTCCTTTTGTGTTGTTTATTTCCTTCGTAGTCTCTGTAGTGTGTGTTATCTATTCAATATAGTTGTTAATTAATATTAGTTAATATATATATGACAGCAGCAGCAGCAGCAGCAGCAGCAGGACAACCAGCAGCATCAGGAAGTAGCTAGCTAGCTAGCCAGCTACATAGGCGTGCGTCAGGAATCCAGACCATTAACTAGGTGAGGGCTGCGGTGGCTAGCTGCTTCCTGGCTAGCCAGCTAGCTGTAGCTGTTTTGTCTCTAGCTAGTTAGCTGTTACCAACAGCAGCAGCAGCAGCAGCAGCAGCAGCAACAGTTGAGCAGCAGCAACAGCAAAAAGAATGTAGACAATAAGAGGACAAATGCACCTCTTTTTTGGGTTTTGTTTATTCGTTAACAAACATAAAAAAGGAAAGACAATTAACCATATAGCAGCAACTAAAAGGCTGCTGCTGCTGCTGCTGCTGCTGCTGCTGTTGCTGCAGCAGCAGCAGATATGCAGCAGCAGCTGCTGCTGTTAATTACTGCATCCTGCAGCAGCCGAAGCTGTGTTTTACCTTATTCGTTTGTTTAAATAGCTGCTTAGAGCTACCTGCAGCAGCAGCAGCAGCAGCAGCAACAGCAGCAACAGCAGCAACAGCAGCAAATAACAGTATTAAAAAAGAGCAACATGAATTAGTATCTCCCCTGTCTCCTTTTTGTCTCTTTTTGTCTCCTTTTTGTCTCCTTTTTGTTCATATGTATTTTATTTACATAACACTTATTAACTCTTTTATTGTGCCTATTGTACCTAAACCCTAAACCCTAAACCCTAATTTACAGGATAGATCTCCGCTTTTTTCTATTAGTCCTTGGAGACTTTCTCCTTGCCTTAATACAGAAGTTATTGTTTGCCGTACAACCGCCTGTACACACCCAAACCCTAAACCCTAAACCCTAAACCCTAAACCCTAGAGATCAAATAAAAAGACTATAAACCCTAAACCCTAAACCCTTTTTCTCCTACATACCTGTGCTGCATCCGCCTTCTGCTGCGCCTGCAGCAACTTGTCCATCTCTAGGGGATTCTGAACAAATAAACAAACAAATATAAACAAATAAATAAATATAAATATAAATAAATATAAATAAATATAAATAAATATAAATAAGGGAATATAAATAAATATAAATATAAACAAATATAAATAATATAAATAAATATAAACAAATAAATATACAAGTAAATAAATATACAAATAAACAAATAATAAATAAATATAAATAAATACATACAATAAACACAAATATAAAAACTAAATAAATAAATAAAATAAATAAAATAAATAAATAAAATAAATAAATAAATAAATAAAATAAATAAATAAATAAATAAAATAAATAAATAAATTGAATAAATAAATAAAATAAATAAATAAAATAAATAAATAAAATAAATATACTAACCTTATACTTTTTAATTATATCATTTAATTTATCCTTAAAGGAGACACTTGGATGATTAGAAGTGTCTCCTTTTTTATTTTGTACATTTAGCCAAATAGATGAATTAATTGTACGAATAAATTGTATATGTACTTCATTTAAACATGCAAATGCTATCCTGTATATACATTTATACATATATAAACCCTAAACCCTAAACCCTAAACCCTAATTCAAAGAAAAAGCAAAAAAAATCCTACAGATTGATGGGTTTAAACCTAAAAATGGGGTTTAGGGTTTATATTAGGGTTTAGGGTTTATATTAGGGTTTAGGGTTTAGGGTTTATATTAGGGTTTAGGGTTTAGATTAGGGCTTAGGGTTTAGGGTTTACACCTTCTTGGATAATTACTGTCCCCTACAGCCAATACAGCTAAAGAATCAGGATAACGATAAACAAAGGCACAAGAACCCTCGTGCTCTACTTCCTGCTGGCTGCCTACAGGCAGCTGCACATACACCCAAAACCCTAAACCCTACACCCTAAACCCTAAACCCTAAACACTAATTTTAAAGAAAATGAAGGGGAGTAATGTACACCCCAAACCAAAAGGACAAACCCATTAATAAACCCTTTCTATTTGCTGCTGCTGGATGTCTACAGGCAGCTGCACATACACCTAAAACCCTTAACCCTAAACCCTAAACCCTAATTATAGAGGGAATAAGGAACAGAAAAAGGTGCATATACACCGCAAATAAAAAAAAAAGACAAACCCGAGGGATGGCTGTCCTTGTAACAAACTTAAGACCTTCCTTTACAGTGTTCCGTTGGTAGAAGGAAAAGCTGAGACGCAAACCCTAAACCCTAAACCCTAAACCCTAAACCCTACCCTAGGAAACCCTAAACCCTAGTAAACCCTCAAACCCAAAATAGTAGAAGACACCTCATACAAACCCTAAAAACCCTAAACTTTATGATTGGCTAGGGTTTAACTAAAGGGTTTAGCTGTACAAGGTGTTGGACTGCAGTAAACCCTAAACCCTAATGCAGCACATGCACCAACACAAACCCTTAAACCCTTAACCGTAAACCCTAAACCCTTGACGCACCTAGAGAGGTCATAAGCAGCACTCAGGAAGACAACGCTGTCCGAGCCGGCAGGGCAGCGACAGACGAAAATGGCGATGAGCTTCATCCCGAAACCCTAAACCCTAGACACTAAACCCTAGACCCCAAACCCTAAACCCTAAACCCTAAACCCTGAGCCCCACCAATCCTGTGCTGCCGCAGGCGGCAGCATCCATGTAATGCCGCTGTCAGCGACTTTTGGGGCTGGATAAGGGAAGTGCATGCAAGGGTGGGAACTAGGGTTTAGGGTTTAGGGTTTAGGGTTTAGAGTACTTAAGGGTTTGCGTATATAGGGGAAGATAGCAAGAAAAAGGTAAATTGAATAAAAATAAAGCCAAGGAAGAAGAATATAACTAAACCCTTTTTGCTGTCAAGAAAAAAAAACACCAAACCCTACGGTGTATATATACTATACATGCATATACACCTGAGGAGAGCGAGCAGAAGCAGCGCAGCTAAAGAAAAAGAGTAAGGGAAGAAAATACAAAGAAATATAAAAAACAAAAGATAAACAAAAAAAGAAATATAAAATAATTACTGCAGATTACACGAAACCACCGGTGCACACCCGAGCGGCCGCATGCCTTCAAACCCTAAACCCTAAACCCTAAAGCGTGTAAACCCTAAACCCTCTAAATAACCACCGAGTGGTTATATAGAGGAGTGTTTATCTGGTGTATATTTAGAGAAGATATGTATTATAGGTATTTAATTGAGGTGTTATTTCTTGCCTTTTTTAATTTTTAGGGTTTAGGGTTTAGTGTTTAGGGTTTAGGGTTTAGGGTTTAGGGTTTAGGGTTTAGGGTTTCAACGATCTTGGGGCTCGAGGTCGGTGGTGTTGAGGTGTATTAGGGTTGTTATGCGTGCGTCTTCGTCTTTGTTGTTTTTTTGTCTTCTTCTTCTTGATTGTTTATTTATCTCTTTTCTCCTCTTGAGGTGTACATACACTGTAATTAGAGGGGCGTATACAGCAGCAGCAGCAGCAGCAACAACAACAACAGCAGCAGCAACAACAATAACAACAACAGCAGCAGCAGCATAGCTGCTCGGTATTGCTGCTGTTTCTTTGAGGTGTATAAACCCTAAACCCTTTTTTGCTGATTTATATTAAGTGTTATTCTCCTTAGGGTTTATTTATTTGTCTTATTTATTCATTAATTGTCTCCTTTTTTTGCTGCACTTTCTTCTTTTTCCTTCTTTTTTCTTATATACATCTTTCCTTCTTATGTCTTATTTATTAGGGTTTAGGGTTTACAATATTATTAGGGTTTAGCAGCATCTTATAACCCTTATATGCTCGAGGGTTTATACACTCTCTAGGGTTTCAAGGGTTTAGGGTTTCAAGGGTTTAGGGTTTTAAGGGTTTAGGGTTTAGGGTTTGAGCCCTCCGCCTTCGCGCAATAATTATAAATATTATCCTCCTCCTCCTCTCCCTGCCCCTCCTCTTCCTCCTGCTGCATCTGCTGCTGCTGCAGCAACTGCAGCAGCAGCAGCAGCAGCAGCATTATTATTATTATTATTACCTCCCTCCTCCTCCTGTTCCTCTTTCTTAATGTGTCTCTTTCTTATTAGACAAGACTATGAATAAATAAGTGTTTAGGGTTTACGGGCTATGTCATCCTCCTCTTCTTCTTCTTCTTCTTCTCCTCCAAACCCTCTAAACCCTCCAAACCCTCTAAACCCTCCAAACCCTCCTAAACCCTCAATAAACCCTTATCGTGTCCCCCCTGAGTCTCCTTTCTTAACAACAAATGGTGTTTATTGGTTATTAAAATGGCGGGGTTACCAAACCCTAAATTTACCTGCAGGTACACTCCAACTTCCGGTGTATACGCAGCTAGGTAAGGGTCAATTTGGTAGGGTTTTTGAGGTTATACCTGCACCTCCTGCTGCTGCTGCTGCTGCTGCAGCAGCTGCAGCAGCAGCAGCAGCAGCTGCAGCAGGAGGTGCAGCAGCTAATGCTAATAATTCAAATACAGCAACAGCAACAAATGCAACAGATATAACAGCAGCAGCTAATAATGCACAACAAACACCAGATGCAGCAGCAGCAGCAGCAGCAGCAGCAGCAGCAGCAGCAGGATCGAGTGTTGATCCATGCCGTACTGGATCTGTAACAACAAGTGGATCATCATCATCAGCAACAGCAGCAGCAAATGCTGCTGCAGCTGCAGCAGCAGCAGCAGCAGCTGCAGCAGCACAACGTTTATCATCAGCACAAGGATATGCAGCAAAATTGCTGCTGCTGCCTAATTATAAGAAAGAAGGAGCAACAGCAGATGTATTACGTGAATTTTCTTTATATAGTGATTTAGAGACACCAGGATCAGAGGGTTTAGGGTTTGCTAATCTACTTAGGGTTTATGGTGTTAATACATATGCTTTTTTCTCTAAACCCTTTGCTGATGTATACCTCTCGGGTGTACAGACAGCTGGTGTACTTATTGTAGAAAAATGTAATACAGATCTTGCTGCATTCACTAGATTATTACATCTACAAAAAAAGATTAATCACTCAGCACTTAAATTCTATGCATGGCAATTACTTAATGGTATGCAACGAGGGTTTAGGGTCTAGGGTTTAGGGTTTAGGGTCTAGGGTTCCTTGTATTTCTTTATTCTTTAGTATTTATTTATAATATAATATATATATAATTTTTATCTATATTTATCTTATATATATATATATATATATTATA
>NW_013564785.1:0-5757 GCF_000499605.1 Eimeria maxima | reverse complement strand
AAGCACCCAATTGACCTGTTTTCGCTTGCCCGTCGCCACACCCTATGACACGTTCAAACGCACTGGAGAACAACCACAACGAACTCCTGAGTGCCTGCAAGGAAATCCATTACCTCCTCGGCATATGGAAAACGCCTTCTTGTCCGTGTGAGCATGACAGACAATGCGCGTTTAACTCCTACATGAAGCTGCGTCAAAACGAGGATCCTCCTCACTAAGAATCACTTAGCAGGGCACGTGGGTAGGATTCCTCCTTCCAACAACAGCAAGATGATATTTTTGCTTGCTGTAATATAAAAGGGCCGGCCTTGACACCCACAATCTGAGCAAGATTGTGAAGCTAGGCAATCCCTGTTTTTCTTCGCCATGACAAGATCTTGTATCAACCCTCAAACCTTTCGGTGTTCATCTACTAAAAAATATTGCAGTCAGCAACGAATGCACGCTAAAGCTGAAAGACCACCACGCCCAACACATTTCGGTAAGAGCATCGGTAAAACAGAACTCAGAACTCAGGACGTTAACGCTTGAGCATTTCATCACGTAAGTACGTCAACATACTGTCTGTTGTCGATACTACCTAAACGTTCCAATTAAGCTCATTTGATCTACTGAATGTACTCCGATAACCACGGCAGACTGCACAGACCTGGTGAATTCACACACACACACACACACACACACACACACGCACACACACACTGTCACACACACACACACACACACACACACACACACACACACACACACACACATATTGTCTGTGGCTTGCCATCCGCTACATGAGTTCCCCCCTAGTTTGCCACGCCGCCGCCCAAGCAACCGTACTCTCTATGCCCAACGAAACCGAATACTAGACAGGCGCAGCCTATCAGCACCCTCCCATCCTTAAACAGGCTAACGTTTGCCTCTCCAAACGGCGAAATAGAATATCCGAACACAGCGAGATATCCACATTACGGCCATTTGACGTCCAGCGCAGTGAGCGAGGGCGTCCCATTACGTACAAACTCCCTGTACGCCATAGTCTACCGTAGTCGATGGACAGACTTACTAGCTGCAGCATGGTCAGAAGAACATCACACCCATATGGCGAACACAGCACTTAAATTCTCTTCCACAGCAACAACAATGAATTGCATAACGACGCATGCGTTTACTCAGTAGCGACCGGTGAGTTATGTAAGCTCCCCAGACGGTGAGACGGCATTGTTTGGTCTTTGCTTGTTTGTGTGCCTCTTCCTTCACCTCCGTAGACCAGCACCTGGCCTCAGAATAATGCACACATTGCCACAACACGAGAAAACTGGCAACTATAAGAACAACTGCTCCGTACGCGTCGTTTTTAACCTGCATCCTCATGTCCCTCGTAGGAATATGCGAATCCAGCAGTCACATGCACCAGCCTGCGAGGAAGTCCACCAGTAACTAGCGTAACAGTGGTTGCCGCCAGGGCCGCAGTGTGAGCCATGTCAACAGCCGCTCTCCACTCTACACTGTGCTCGTTGCTAAGCAACTCAACGGTCACACATATATAGTGGACTGGATCTAGGCAGTAGCACTCAGAAGTCGTTACTGCTGAGTGCAAAGTGCACTTCTAAACGTACTCTCTAGAGGTAGAGGAATGTCGATATTTACATGGTGGATCATGTGGCAACTACCCGACTTCGAAATCTCGTCGATCTGCCGCGGACCCACACGCGCATCCATGCATTCATGCAATGTCAGGAATGCGTTCCCACACAAGGACATACGAAGAATTGCCCGAAAATACCAAAGATGACAACAGCGAAGGAGACGTAAAACAAGTCAACATGCGTATGCATACAAATTTCAGAAATGCGTTCATACAAGGATACACGAGGAATGGTCCAAATGCATAGAAGATGCCAAGGGTGGAGAAAACCAACAAACCGTCAACTAGGGAGCCGTACATTAGGTGTACTAACAACAGCACTCGCCACACCATGATATCCATGACATTCCTCTATACAAAGTGTCCCTCGACTAGTGCAACTGCAATGTCGGAATGCTGCCAAACGGACTGCCTGCATGCATATGCGGGAGAAGTCAAATGGCATCCCAGCGAGTCGATGCGTGCTTGGGGTAGCCTGTTGGACGCATGGAAATCTGCCAAAGCGCCAAAGCTGCTCATGTCGGTGTGGCGCTAGAGAACACCGCCAAACAAGAGAAGCGATAAGGGGCTGGTGGGACAAGCAAATGCACAGGGAAGCCCAAGAAAAATTCATGCCTCAGTATTCGCTGCATTCGTTTTTCCTGTTCGACGGGTTTTCTTCAGCAGCCGTATACATGCCTTTATAACCGATGCAACTAACTTACATTTGAGCTGGCATTGGCTTTGGGCCTGCGTGGTGCAGTTGTGAGCTTTCCAGATAAGCAAAACCACGTCTCGATTATAGCGAGTCATACAACTTCCTCATAAACCCGTAGAAGCAATAAAATATAGAGAAGTATGCAATTTCAACATATATACTTAGGAGTACGAAAATCGAAAGATGCAAAAATATTTTTTGAAGTGACGTACAGCCTACAGAACAATCCACAGTTGCTGTTCTTGCAGCATGCCATCCAGCTAAAATACAGGAACAAGGTGGCGTACGCTTGGCGATTTGAACTTTCCGTTAGGAGATTGACTTGCAATTTCTACGCATATAGAGTGTTCTACAGAACACTGAGAACCAACCAGCATGCTTTGCTGATCGTGCCTAACGATAAAGGCACGGGCCAAAACATTAAATAAACGCCTGGGTACAAAGAACATATTTTAACTGAATACTCACCTCCTATACAGCCGCAGGTACGATTAAACTAAAGTGGCGGATAATGAGCATGAGCACCCACTCGAAGATACGCAGCTCAGCACAATTAACACTGCCGGGTAGCATGACGCCAGAAGGGCGGCTACGCATGCACCATCAAATACGGACCCAAGCAACAGCACATGCGGACTCAAAATGCCAATCATTCACAGTCTAGGCGTACCTACATATGCAGCACACGACACCCTTTTCCGACCGTGTTCATTGCCGTCCTCAGCACACGCGCAAGCAAACCCACACACGCACATACCATGCGACAACTCGTCTGATACATCTAGCTGAACGTATCAAAAAGCTTAAAGACTTAAAATGCCACGCATTCACAGTTCGCATTCGACCTGAAAATCAAAATCAAGCAAGCTGACCCTTCGGTCAACATAAGACTTCTGTTCTGAGCTAGTCCAAGGGTAACTGCATTCCTCCTTCAGACATGAGCCTCCCCAGCCTACAAAGCTTCCCACATGACTGTGTCTTCCACATTCATCACCACCCGGAAAAACGCCTTCATGCAAACCCATGAGGCCTGCATGCAACGCATTTTGACGGAATCGGTAAAACCACACTGCCAGCAATGATTTTTGAGGATCGACTAAACTCAGAACTATGCTAACACCCTCAATGCGTCCTACAAAGTCCCGCTAGAGCCACGCTCAACAGGGCCTTCCGTCCCACTGATTCCGCCAAGCCCACGCCATTGATTACGCTTTCGTTGTTTAGTAGATACCGACAGTGGGAATCTCGTAAGTCGATTCTCTCACACAAATAATGAGACGGCGAGGCATTTGACTATCCTACAACCGTCATAGCTGCGCCCGCCGCTAACCCACGCTTGACCCAATTGATATTCGGGGCAATGACCAAAGTTCGTATTGTGCCAGCTCTTCTGTGTCTGGACTAAGCCCCAAACCCATGAAAGTTCCCTTGCACATTCGACATCGATGATTGTGCTACCATAACTAATTTCACTCTTGCTCCTATTCAAAAGCCGAGAAACCACGTAATCAACCTGGAACCCAACACATTGAATAAAAAACAAACGAAATCACGGACACCTCATAGAAAACCAGCTTTGCCGCAAGCAGTGCACATATTTGGCACATGTACATTCCCAGAGGCTCACCAACTTTAGCGGTCAAGACGGTCCGAGCAAGCACATGCCATCGCACTCGAAATGCAACTTTGATTTCGAAGCTGCTGCCTCCCCAATCTAGTAAGACAAATATCCATCCAACGCCCCAATCGCCTAGGCGCGTACACCCTGGAAATATCAACTAAGGACATTTAATATTGTGATCCTTTACAAACAGCAAATTGTATATTGATATATATTCTCGGGGATTCGCGGCACAGTTACAAATGATAGGTAGCACTGGACTGCGAGCGCTGCACGACTGCACCTACGGTAGCTGTGCACAACCTATGCCGTTGCCAGCAATCATCAACACACGCTTTTCGGAAATGAATCAGAAACTCCGCATTGTAAAGGAACTCGCGCACGTCACTAACATCAAAGCTCACTCTCTGTCCGATGCGCTAAACAGCACGCATGCATGGAGGATGAGAAACAACAAAAGAACAGACTTGCGTTAGTACTCGCCTACGCTTCGGGCGTTGGCAGGCCACATATGAGCCTCCAGACCCCGGCTCTAAGGAAACAAAAGGAACAAAAACCTAAGATTGCATCACAAACGCGCGGTTCACAACTATGCATACTCCAAAACGCACGCAAGTAAGCAAGCCCTGCAGTAGTACCTTTCACCCACAACAGTAGACACTCAACGTACAGCTACAAGCAGTGGAGAGCATCCGACTCAGAAGCATTCCCGCTACACGATTGCCTCATCAATACCTTTGTAAGCACCCATATAAACACACGTTTGGCAGGCGAAATTTCACAACGAACTGTAAAGGATACTGTGCAACGCTCAACATCCAAGCACACTTCCTGTTCGGTGATGCGCTCCAAAAGTCGCATTTGGAGACGATGAAATACAGCAAAAGCACACAATTGTAATGCTTAGCACCCGGACGTCACAATCCATTTGTGAGCTCTATATATAAGAAGCCCAGCATAGAGCCCTAGAGCCAGGAGAAGATCAAATATTCAATAGTCAGCCGGCGCCATGATGTTTGCAGGTGTGGAACGCAAACGCATGGACAAGTACGCTAGACATTCAGCGCGGCGCATACCGCATATCTGCGCAATACGACGCCCAAAAAGTATATAGCCATGCAGCATCACTACGAAACCGAACACCAGCAAGAGCGGACTCAAATGTGCCATTGTTCGCAAGCTAGGGACACACACAAATGCAGCTCGTGGCACCCTTCTCCAACCATGTTCAAGTGTACCCCGAACCGCACAATGATGTGCCTAGACACAGCATGCAAATTTTGTAATAAGAGTTCATCACTGATTGTGAGCTCTCGGACGCAACTGGCGGCAACCCTGGTCCTTCTCAATAAACACAAAACGCTGCATTTAACATGAACTCCAGTGCTCTTATGCACACGGACTACCGCTCACCGAAACCCTCGCGCCCCACCAGTTTAACATATTTCGATCGACTGGGTCTCCAAAGGCACACTTTCTTTAAATGCCGAGATGGATCCACACAGCCTACTTTATTGCACGCAAGATGCAATAATGTTTGGCTGGTTGGTCGAAACGCAATGTAGCAGGCCAATCGCGGAGAAGACTCACACTAGTCCTAGCCTAGACACCTACAAGCTGCGGGAAGCATTCAAACGCCCTGAATATCGACCTATATAATCAGCAGCAAAGTGTATCGGAAATCAATACACTCGAACATCAAAGGCACTGCTGCCACTAGTAAGCAACACCCCGACTAGAAACATTATCGTTGGATGATTGCAACTACGCTAGATTACACACAACCCTACGTCAGTCGGCACC
>NW_013564784.1:0-5414 GCF_000499605.1 Eimeria maxima | reverse complement strand
TATATATATATATATACAGGTATTTATATACACATATATATACATATATATACACATATATACACATATATACGTATATATATAATATTTATTTGTTGTGTATATATTGTGTGTAGGTATTTCCTGACGATCTTCCTTCTGTTTCCTTAGGGGGGGGGCCCCTCCCTCCTCCTCCTGTCTATACAGCAGAGGAAGAATCTGCTGTCTTACCTCCTCCTGCCTTAGCAGAGTACCTCCTTACTGCTATGCAAGCGGTACAAGCGGAGGGTGGCCCTCCTGTGTAGGGGGCCCCCAGTACTGAAGGGGGCCCCCTCCTGTGTAGGGGGCCCCCAACCCAGAGGGCAGCGAATAGAGGGGTATATATAGCGGGGCCCCTTAACCTAAGGGGCCCTTAACAAGGGGCCCCCTAGTTAGCTACTAGCTCAGGGAGGGGCCCCTAGGGGTTTGAACCACAAGGGGGCCCCTTGTGAGGGCAGCAACGACAGTTTGCTCAACAACTTATAAATATAAATAAATAAATAAATTATTTAATTAATTTATTTATTTAATTTAATTAATTAATTAACTAATTTATTTAATTAATTAAAATAAAATAAATAAATAGGAATAAATAAATAGAGATAAATAAGAGGAGACAAATAAAGAGACAAAATAGTAGTAAATAGAGACAAAAAAAGGAGACAAATAAGGAAGTGTTGCTGCTTATATAAGCAATTAAGGCTTCTGCTGCTGCTGCTGCTGCTGCTGCTGCTACTGTCTCCCCTTTAGCAGCAAATAAACATCCATAGTTATTTACCATTTATATTTATATTTATTATTTATATTTATATTTATTATATATATTTATATTTATTATTTATATTTATATTTGTTATTTATATTTATATTTATTATTTATTTATTTATAGAGAAAAATGTTTGTTAGTGTTATTTCTTCCTCCTCCTCTACAGCCAAACCCTAAACCCTAAACCCTAAGCAAAACCCTCAGAGCGTCTTGAGGGTTTTAATAAGAAACCCCAAGAGGTGCTCGTGCTGCTGCTGCTACTGCAGCTGCCGCTGCTGCAGCAGGGCCAGCAGCGGTAGACAGAACAGCAGCAGCAGGGAGACTCTCCTTGTGCGGCGTGTGTGTGTATCCCTGCTGCAGCACTGGCTGTAGCTTGGCTGTCTCTTGCTGCTGCTGCTGCTGCAGCTGCTGCAGCTGACTGTGTTGCTGCTTGTCTTTATCTTATATGCATAAAAAAGCCATCAAGGCCTCCAACCCTTGTCTGTGTGGGGGGAGTTCTACATAAGTTACCGCGCAGCAGCAGCAGCAGCAGCAAAATGAGGAGGAGCAGCAGCAGCAGCAATAGGAGCAGCAGCAGCAGCAGCAGCAAAATGAGGAGGAGCAGCAGCAGCAGCAATAGGAGCAGCAGCAGCAAATGCAAGGGTTTACGAGATAGCAGGAGACAGTTTATCCCCAAAGGATACAAAGCTCCATGTCTCCTGCTGCTGCAGCTGCTGCAGCAGGCGGTGTTTCGGCTGCTGCTGTTCTGCTGCTGCTGCTGCTGCTGCTGCAGCAGGCGGTGTTTCGGCTGCTGCTGTTCTGCTGCTGCTGCTGCTGCTGCTGCAGCAGCAGCTCAAGGTGCTTCAGGGCGAGCAGAGGCTATTTGTTGTTTTCTTAATATTTATAATATGCAGCAATATTATTTAAAATTAAATAGTATTGCTGCTGCTGCTGCTGCTGCTGCTGCTGCTGACTGCTGCTGCTGCTGCTGACTGCTGCTGCTGCTGCTATCCTCTGCTTCTCCCCATACAGGAGAGGCTTGTTTGATGCCTCACTCAGTCCGTCTGCTGCAGTTGCTGCTGTATAGGCTGCTGCAGTTACTGCTGCTGCTGCTGCTGCTGGGGTTTGCGTTGCTGCTGGGGTTTGCTTTGCTGCTGCGGCCTAGCGCGAGCACGAGGAGGGGAGGAAGATGCAGCTGCTGTTGCTGCAGACAATCGCAACAAAACCCTAAACCCTAGCTAAACCCTAATAACCTCACAGTGTATGCAGTAAGACATAAACCCTAGCAAACAGTAAGCTATAAACCCTAAACCCTAAACCCTAATAACTCAGGCTATAAAATGTTTTGCTGCTGACTATGTGGTGTCTAAATGACTGTTATGCTATAAGGGTTTAGACATTAGGGTTTAGGGTTTAGGGTTTATTACATCTTAATACGCCTTCAAGGGATAATTCAGGCCCCCCTAATTTAGGGTTAGGGTTTGCTGCCCAACTAACAAAGGCAGCAACTAAACCCTCAACTTGATGTAACTCAGATACGGAGCAAACCCTGTACTTCACACACTAACACCAGCAGCAGCAGCAGCAGCAGCAGCAACAACAACAACAACAACAACAACAACAACAACAACAACAGCAGCAGATGTATAGAAAGAAATAGTAAGACAAGTAGCAACACCAGCAGAAGCAGCAGCAGAAGCAACATGTGCAGCAGCAGAAGCAGCAGCAACAGAATATGATAGAGACGAAGGAAAAAGACAAAGAGAAAGGGTTTAGGGTTTAGGGTTTAGGGTTTAGCATACGGAGCGTCCATCTGTGACTTTAACTCGCAGTAGACAATCACTCCTCCGGTATTTCATGCAAAAGCGAGCCTGAGACACAAACCCTAAACCCTAAACCCTAAACCCTTGGTGAAGGGTCTACGCCTGCGGGGGGTTGTATGTGGCGTTGGCAGCGTTTTAATTCCTTGGGCTGTGGATCTAGCTCGAGGGTTTAGGGTTTAGGGTTTAGGGTTTGGGGTTTAGGGTTTAGAGTTTACCGTGGTTGGGCTGTTTTGGAAGATATCGCGGACTGCAAGGGCAAAGGTGCCCCAGTCTTGTACCCCCACCATGGTGGAGGTGTGAATTAGGGTTTAGGGTTTAGGGTTTCCGTTACTGTTATAAAGGTATAATAAAGGGAAAAGAAGGAAAAGAAGAAAGGGTTGCTGCTGATGTATTTAGGGAAAAGAATAAATATAATACACAAGAACCAAGGAGGACAAAGAGGCCACAAGCAGACACAACAAATTCGCGAAGGGTTTAGGGTTTAGGGTTTAGGGTTTACGGAATGCTCCAAATCCGCCTAACCCCCCATAACAATTCTCTGCTCGGCAGCAGGAAAACCCAAGGGAAGAAAAGGAACCTAGACCCCTCAGACACCTTATTAGGAGTTATGTTTTAGGATTTGGTACTTAGGGTCTAGGGTTTAGGGTTTAGGGTTTAGCTGCTGCAGCGAAACACGAAGTTGCAACACCAAGGGTCCCCCAAGGCCAAGTAACCGAGACAAAACCACCAGCAACAACACTCTGGGACCAACTCCTAGCCGACAATTTAGGTTTTAGGGTTTAGGGTTTAGGGTTAAGGGTTTAGGGTTTAGGATTTGCAGCCGTTGGCGCCATGGGGTTTGCCATGCATGCAGAGGCCTTCGTGAGACACCGCGGGGCTGTGGCGGGGGGTTAAGACCTTAAAAGACAACTAAACAACTAATTATATTTATTTATTTGTATATTTATTTGATTTATTCATTTAGTTGTATATATTGAGTTGTTTACTGTTAGGGAAAGACGCAGACAGGTAACAAACAATAGAAGTGTTCGTATGCACGACCCCTGACAACCGCCGCAGCAGAAGCCAAAGCAGCAGCAACAGCAGCAATAGCAGCAGCAACAACAGCAGCTGCTGCAGCTCTTCGCTTCGATAGTCTCAGCTAGCAGCATTAACTCACGAAGTCCATAGCTGTTCGCTAGAGGGCCATAGCTGCAACAATAGACCGGGCAGCAGCAGGAGCAGCAACCGCAACAGCTGCAGCAACAGCAGCTGCTGGTGCTGCTTATGCTGCGACTGATGCGGCTGCTGCGGCTGCTTCATCGTCGAGTCCAACCCGAGGGTTTAGGGTTTAGGGTTTAGGGTTTCCCATCTACCTCGTGATGCGTAGCGCCTTACAGACGTTATTAAAGAGCAGCAGAGGAGACACTGCAGCGCATGCATTTCCTGTCCCCTTCCCTGTCGTCTTTCCTCATTCTGTGTCTTCTTGTGCTGCTAGATGTGGAGGGAGAGGGGGTGTCCTTCAAGAAGTGGGCCCCCTCTCCCTCTCTCTTGCTGCCTCACTACGTTGGGGTGGGAGGCCCCCAGGGGGCCTCCCTCTCTGCCGTTGTGGAGGTTTACTAGTGCATGCAAGGTTTGAATCTTCCTCCCCAGAGAAGCCTAGCACAGCAGCAGCAGCAGCAGAAGCAGCACCAACACCAGCAGCAGATGTAAGGTACCAAGCAGCAGCAGATGCGCTGCTGTCGGGTTTAGCTGAGCAGCTGCAGGAGAAGCAAACAGCGACGAGCATAGAAGACATCGAATCCAGCGTAAACCCTAAACCCTAAACCCTAAACCCTAATGAGCTGTTCTTAACATTACTAAACCCTTACATTTCTCAATAAGAAGGGGGGTGTTTGCGACGTCCCTCTCAGCCAACACTCTCTTGCTGTTGTTGTTGTTGTTGTTGCTGCTGCTGCTGCTGTTGCTGCTGCTGTTGCTGCTGCTGCAGGAGGGTGTATTAAAGATAATGTGTGAGGGAGGGTTAACCCTTGTCCTTAATAAACACTATGTTACCCAACAGATATGGTATGCATCTCCTAAGAGGTACGTTACCCTAAACCCTCAGGGTTTAGGGTTTAGGGCTTATGGGAGTCTATGCTTGTATAAGGGCCACATGTGTCGTTCCTTTTGTGAGGGTTTAGGGTTTATTGATTAGCAGCGTAAATACTATATTGCTGCTGCTGTGAGGGTTTAGGGTTTAGGGTTTAGGGTTTAGGGTTTGTGTTCAGTGGCGCTCAATACTTTGAATATAAGACAGGATGGAGATGCGCAAGGACAGGTCGTTCTCTCTTACAAGTACTAACGAAGGATCTACATGATGCAGCAGCAGCAAGCAGCAGCAGCAGCAGTAGCAGCAGCAGCAGCAGCAGCGGTGAGCAGAGACCCGCCTGGTCGCTCAACTGGCCTGAGGGGTCACTCTGTGAGCACATCGAGGACACGTGAAAACCCTAAACCCTAAACCCTAAACCCTAGAGACAATGTCATATACATAGTAGCTGCTCCTGCAGCAGCTGAGGTGTACAGGCAGCTGCATGCAGCAGCAATAGTGTTATTTGCTGATGAGGTATAAAGAAGATTGTTTTCTTATAAATATCTTTGTTGTTATCTACTTCTATATAGTTGTATAATTTGTATAATAAATATATTATTTATATAATTACTATTTATATAAATATATTTACATATATATAATAATAAATATAATTAACAATAAATATAATTAATAATAAAATAAATGAAGTCATTAAGAGAGAAACTCCCTAATAACGCCAAGGTATATATATATATATATATATATATATATTAT
>NW_013564783.1:0-5910 GCF_000499605.1 Eimeria maxima | reverse complement strand
TGAATGAATGAATGAATGAATGAATGAATGAATGAATGAATGAATGAATGAATGAATGAATGAATGAATGAATGAATGAATGAAAAAGCCCAATGGACCGGACACACGAAACTACGACAAAGGACCTATTCGAAGGCTATGTGTCAATTCCGGCGAGTTCCTTTTGTGGATGTGCATGATCTACGAGGCACGGAGAGAAGTAGACAATTGAAGAAGTCTGCTGTACCCTGATTAGGTTATTCGATTGTAGTTCTGCGTTAAATGCGTTGAAATGAGGGGGTCGTGAACAGGCGCTCATATCAAGCCGTTGTTTTTTCGTCGGAGAATTCTCAGAAAAGAGGCCTCATGCATACGCATAAAGGAGCAACGCCACCAGAAATTCGGTCTGGCAGCACGGGGGTTCGTTTTCAGTGACAAATTGATTCTACAGCCGCGTGTCCCCCAAACCCACTGGAACTTTGAAATATCACTGGCGTTTCCTCCCCACGCACGTTGAAAGGAAGGTTAGTATTGTTTTCCCTGGGAAACTCTGAACTCCAACAGAGCGTTATTAACAAACCTACTCACAGACATGTATACGGACCACTATTACTGGCTGGCACTCCCACACGTATATTTTGGCGACTTTTTGGATGGGGATATGCGAACCCTCCGGTTCCTGAGGGTCATCCATGATGCCCTACTGGGATTTGGGCCAACCGCTAAGGGTAGATTTGGTCTCTTTCTACAGTCGCCGGTTAGCGTATATTCAACGGCCCAAAGCTCGCCTGCCCCATACGCTGATTGCGTTAGCTGCAACAAGCCGGCTGTAGAGTGGAAACATATTTCATGCATATGCAGTGTAATACATTTGCCTTTAATTGAGAAATCTGGATTTTTCTCGGTATCCCTCAGGTCCTGCCTTCTGCATCGATTGAAGCAGCTGGCCAGCAGCAGTGGTACTTTTGTGTGCCGCCCTCCTTTGTGAGTTACCGTTTCACTACCATAGTTGCTGTTTTCTGTGTTGTTGAAGCAAATTATGATTTCTTGGTTTAAGGAAAATCTATAGGAGTTTCTCCGCTGGGGGGATTCTTGGGCGGAGGCCGTGGCCGCAGCAGGCGGAGCACCAGTGGCGTGGACAGTCCAGTTTTCACAGTGTTGCCCGAGGCCCTCGATGCTCTGTTTCCTGAGGCCGAAAACTGCATATTTCTTTCATATGGTACACAATTCACGCATTTGTTAGAGAGTGTATTCATTTTCCCGCCTGAGGGCTCATTCGCCGTCCCAGGGACGATCGCTTCGGTCAGTCGTAAGGCACCCTAGCCAGCTGTCCCCGGAGAGGCTGCACATCGATCGTGCTCGACGCTTCTTCCTGTGCGACTTCTGCGGCTGCTTTAAATAAAAGCTTTTAAGAAGAATGGGACCTTCTAGCCGAAGTACCCACAACGCAGGCTCCCTTCCACCAAACGCCAGCCCTGCTCCTTTGACGTACGAACAGAGCAACAGGAGCAACAGCAACAACAATGGGAGTCACGTTCCACAACTAGATCTAGCACATGCAGCTGAGGTTGCAGCATCTCACCAAGGGTCTCCCTGGGTCCAGGGGCCCCTTGCCAGCGCCATGGATACCACCCGCAGCCAACAGTGTGCTAACTGCAGTGACTGCATGCTCCCCTGTAAGGTCTTCTTGGGGCTCAGCGCGCCTAAAGCCCCCAAGCTTCCAGCTCCCAACTTGACGGATCCCAAGCAAACATGCGTCCCCGTGAGAGCCCCCGGCCAACAAGCTTCAGTAGGCGCCAAATCAAGCCGCACGGTTTCCAGTGATCGCATTCCTGGCCGCGCCGCCTCCAGTATGCAGACCCAGCCAGGTTTCATTCATCCCGTTCCACTTGTTCTCTCTTCAACAGCAGTGGCCTGCTTGCAGGAGCGCGGTCGGACGCTAGACAGCCAACGAGCGTCCGCCGGTGCTGCGCAGGTCTCTTCGTCCATGCAAGCACAGCAGTCGCGGCCTTCTTCTCAGTATCCGCTTGTGAGGGCTGCAGTCGTCCCTTTGAACAGGCCAATCATAGCTCCAGTTTATAGAGGGCAACTTCAAACTCCCGTGATAACCACCGCACAGTCCGTGTCCGGAGTAGTACCTTCCGGCCAATTCCCTGCATACATCGTACCGGCTCCATCCTCTGGAGCGTTCGCAGAAACACAAGCAGGAGGAGCTGCAGGAGCAGGAGCTGCTGCAGCTGCTCAAGCGGCAGCGCCATACGCAACGTTCGCAGCGCAGAACAGCGTGAGTATATGCTGCCAACTTTAGCTGCCCCGACGACACAAATCATCACTCTAATGTTGCCATTTGCACTAGTTGCATACTAAATGAAACCCTAAACCTCATTGGTACTTCTTGCTGCAGGAGGTGCCTCTCAGGTGGACACCGAGTGTTGCAAATTCCGGTGGCTTTCCGCAGCATTTGCCCGTTGCCATCTTCTTTGAGTGCATTGCCATTTGTATGTTGAATTCTAGCAACCAGAGAGAACTGGGTTTCACGAGATCTCTGGATGTCCATCTGTGCGCTGCAGGGTGGAGGGAGGATGCCATGCCTAGTGGGTGCAAGTGGAGAACTGTGAGTCCACGGTCTGCCCCTTCGGTGCACCTTGTTAGCCCCTTGCCAGAGTTGCATTCCAACCTATTTTCTGCACCCAGCCAGACCAATTTTAGCCCTAGATAATTCCCTTTACCCACACTAGCCTGGGCGCCTCTACGCCGTACTTACAAACACTTGTTGGGTCCTGCGTTGTATGTGGTCGTCGTGAACTGCACGATTGTCTATGCCTCTCCTATATGAAATGTCATTGGGAAGCCGATGCGCCGCTACTGGTGCTTTGCTGCAGATACCTGAGGTCCAATGCTGCCAGCAGCGCGGGGAACGCGACTCCCTTTTCCGACCAGCGGATGAATGCCTGCAGTTCCCCTTCATCTGCAGCAAGAAGTCTCTCTGGAAGCGTCTCGAGAGCACCGGTGCCTGTGTTGGTTGTGCATGGACGATCCCAGAGCGTGGCACCGCCTCTGCCTCGGGTGCATGCAGCAGCTGCTTCTAATCCCGTTGCGGCTTATGACGAAACAGGCATGAAGAGTGGAAGGGTCAGTGAACGACGAAATGTTGAAAATGTTACGGAGGACCAACAACCCATAGAGCTGGACCCTTCCCTCCGCGACGTACTCGACGGGCAGATGCTGTCTTCCCGCTCGCGGCTTTTGGCTATGGAGCTAAAGGTGGGGAAACAAAAGACACATGCCGATAGCCACTCCGAGGTGTATTCAGAAGAAATCAGTTGTGGGCGGGGCAGTTGAACTGCTGGCACCGCCATATGTGCGCGAATGTGTTAGTGAATATTATCTGTCTCTGCAGGCGGCGCGGGAACACTGTAAAGCCATCCAGGAAGGCTTTAATGAGGAAACTAAACACCTAAAGCAGGAGAATGAGAGGTAGGGAAACACTGTGAAACGATGCAGAAACTTGTGATGTTTAACTCTTGTGCATAGTGCAACCCATTCGCATCTGAACCTTGCAACTAACGTGTACCAATATGGTCTGTCTCTAACGTGCGCGCGTAGACTCTTATTAATCGTTGAATCGATTCAAAAAAGGATAGAAGACTTGCAGATACAATTGTCTGCCTCTAAAATGGTGCGTCGTCCCAAAAGTTGGCGGTCCCCTAACGAAACGTTCCGCAAGGCTCCGCAGGACAGGGGCCCTACAGCCAGAGAGGGACGCACCTGCTACGTGTGGTATTCGTGCCAGTCAAGCTTGTACTAATTGCTGTTTTGTATGCCGTTGCTCGCAGGAGCCAGATAGCGGCGACGTTTCTGTCAAAGACCGTTCCGAGATGATACCGGGCATCACGAATTTAAGTAAGAAAACTGGGGATTGAAATGATTCATGGGAAAGGCGCACTTCCACTTTGGTGGCTGGAACGGTCCTTTGTTTGAGATGTTGAGACAGTGACAATAACTTGCCTGTGCGTGCAGGGACTGGCGTAAACACTGGTAGGGAACCTTCTAACTTAGAGGACAAAGATGGGAGCGACAGCCAGAAGGCTGTGGCGGTTAGATCCTTCGACAAGCCAAAGCCTCTGGAAACCGAGGACCAAGCCTCTGGTCGCAATGCCCTTGTTCAAGGAGACCAGCATGTTCCCGGTAAGCAACACACTTAGCTGTTTTGGGCTGCACATGCATGAAAGCGTTGCGAGAGCTCCCGGTGGTCTCAGCAGGAACGTTTAAACTTGGTAACAGCAGGGCATGATGGTTTTATAGGTATTCTCCACAGGGAACATTAAAACCACGAGACTACAAACAGACTTTTGAATCACTTTGAAATCGTGTATGTCGCATTGCAGGATTTTCCCTACCATTCGGAGCGGCGCCACACGAACAAGCTGGCAGACCGCATGACGAATCCCAGTTAAGGAAGCCCGCGATAGAAGGTTTGAAGGGTGCTGCCGCAGAAGTTGCAGATAGTTTTGCCGAGACATCCCCCTCAACGTGGACACAGTTTGAGAGCACAACAGCTTTGGAAAGCTCGGCTAGGGGACGGGACATAAAGATAGACAGAAAACCACTGCAGCAGCAACACACCTGGACAACATTAACAGGGAGCAAGAGTCCAACAGCGTCAGATGCCAATTCACCACCAACACCCGAAAACACTACGGGGACACCAATAATTGGATTGGCGCCTCGGGTGCGAGACGCGTATGTTGACGACGCGTTGGAGAAACCCGCGTCACACAACGGAGACCCAAGCGTCATCCCTCTGCTTGACGTACAACAAAGCCGCTCCAAGGAGCTCATATTCTCTGAGTCAAAGCGAGCAACTGAGCAGTTTTCCAAGGAGCTTCCTGGCATGTTGCCAAACAAGGCAGTGGAGGGAGCGCCTAAGGCGGAGTCCGGTGCACGTGCTAAAGCAGCAGAACCCTCGACGGGAGAGAAGGCAGTTGTGAGAAGGCAGTTGTGGGTGTGGATGGGAAGAGTGAGGGTGAAGTGAAGGATGGAAAGGCTGCTGGACCGAAGGCTGGTCCTGCGTTGTTACCCAAAAAGTCGATGGGCGTGTTGCCGAAAAAAGCGCTTCCGGGTCCTGCGGTGCGAGAAGGCAGTGGTGGGAGTGGAGGGGAAGAGTGAAGGCGACGTGAAGGATGCAAAGGCTGCTGGACCGAAGGCTGGTCCTGCGTTGTTACCCAAAAAGTCGATGGGCGTGTTGCCGAAAAAAGCGCTTCCGGTTGCTGCCAAGACGGAGTCGGGTGCCGTTGCGAAGGGAGCAGAAGGCGAGGCAGGAGAGAAGGCAGTTGTGGGTGTGGATGGGAAGAGTGAGGGTGAAGTGAAGGATGGAAAGGCTGCTGGACCGAAGGCTGGTCCTGCGGTGCTTCCGAAGAAGGCTGCTGCTGTGTTGCCAAAGAAGGCAGTGGAGGGAGCGCCGAAGGCGGAGTCGGGTGCAGGTGCGAAGGGAGCAGAAGGCGAGGCAGGAGAGAAGGCAGTTGTGGGTGTGGATGGGAAGAGTGAGGGTGAAGTGAAGGATGGAAAGGCTGCTGGACCGAAGGCTGGTCCTGCGGTGCTTCCGAAGAAGGCTGCTGCTGTGTTGCCAAAGAAGGTGCGAAGGCAGCAGAAGGCGAGGCAGGAGAGAAGGCAGTTGTGGGTGTGGATGTAAAGAGTGAGGGTGAAGTGAAGGATGCAAAGGCTGCTGGACCGAAGGCTGGTCCTGCGGTGCTTCCAAAGAAGGCTGCTGCTGTGTTGCCAAAGAAGGCAGTGGAGGGAGCGCCTAAGGCGGAGTCGGGTGCCGTTGCGAAGGGAGCAGAAGGCGAGGCAGGAGAGAAGGCAGTTGTGAGTGTGGATGTAAAGAGTGAAGGTGAAGTGAAGGATGGAAAGGCTGCTGGACCGAAGGCTGGT
>NW_013564781.1:0-5418 GCF_000499605.1 Eimeria maxima | reverse complement strand
ATAATAATAATAATAATAATTATTATTATTATTATAAATAAAATAATTAATATAAATACAATAATAATTATATATATAATAATTATTAATAATAATAATAATATTAATATTATTATTATTATTAATCTCTTATAAGGTATAAAAAGAGGAGAAAAAGTATATTTATTTATATATATAATAATATTTATAAGTAAATATTATTATATATAATTATTATATAAATAATTATATATTATTTATTTTATTAATATAAATATTTATTATTAATTAATAATATATTATTGTTTGTATTATATAATAATAAATAAATAAATAAATAATTATCTATAAAATAAGTAACAATATTATTAATAAATAAATAAATAAATAAATAAATAAATAATTTGTTTATTTATTTATTACTAATATATAAATAAGCAACAAATTAATTAATTTATTTATTGCCTTATAAGGAGAAAAAAAGAATATAAATATTATTTATATGTATTAATTAACTTATTTTGTTTGCTGCTGCTGCTGCTGCTGCAGCAGCAGCAAGTAAATTCCTTTCTTTCTTTTTTATATAATGCATGCATGCAGACAGGACAGCAGCAGCAGCAAGGGAGGTAGAAGCAAAGCAATGCATGCAACAGCTCCACGAGCAGCAGCAGCAGCAAGACAAGCAGCAGCAATCTGGGGAGAGACTGATGCCTGTGTTAGCTTAGGTGTTGCTGCTGCAGCGGAAGTTTGCTGCTGCTGCTGCTGCTGCTGTCCCTCTTACGTGCACACACAGCAGAGAAGCAGCAGCAGCAGCAGCAAAAGGTGGTCTGCTGCTGCTGCTGCTGTCCCTCTAAGGTGCACACACAGCAGACAACCAGCAGCAGCAACAGCAGCAGCAAAAGGTGTTTTTTATTGTCTCTGCATGCAGCAGACAATGATTATCTTTGCATGCATGCAGCGCTGCTTCGCATCATTAGCAGCAGCACAGTGTGTGCAACAGCAACAGCAGCAGCAGCAGCAGCAGCAGCAGCAGCAACACCAACGACAAAGTGTGTCTCGACTTGCTGCAGCAGCAACAGCAGCAGCAGCAGCAGCACATAGCGTCACAGCTTGCTGCAGCAGCAGCACCAAAGTACGTCTCCAATAGCTGCAGCAGCAGCAGCAGCACCAAAGTACGTCTCCAATAGCTGCAGCAGCAGCAGCAGCAGCAGCAAAGTGCGTCTCCAATAGCTGCAGCAGCAGCAGCAGCAAAGTGCGTCTCCAATAGCAGCAGCAGCAGCAGCAGCAAAGTGTGTATCGACTTGCTGCAGCAGCAGCAACAACTACAACAAAGTGCGTCTCGATACGTCTCGATCTGCAGCAGCAGCAGCAGCAGCAGCAACAGCAGCAGCAGCAGCATCAGCAGCAGCAGCAGCATCAGCAGCAAGTGCGTCTCGTCTCAACAAGCAGCAGCAGCAGCAGCAAAGTGCGTCTCAATATGTTGCGACAGCAGCAGCAGCAGCAAAGTGTGTAACAACTTACAGCAGCAGCAGCACAATTAAATTACGTCTTAACTAGCTACAGCAGCAGAAGCAGCAACAACAACAGCAGCAGCAGCAGCAGCAGCAGCTGACTAGCTAGCAGGTATTAGGGGGGAAAAAAGAAGTCCTTTTTTCTTCTTTTTATTTATGATAGACAAAAGGAGCAAATAAATTATTTATTTATTTATTTATTACTTATTTATTTGTTTATTAATAATAACTATTTGCTGCTGCTGCTGCTGCTGCTGTAGTGTGCAGCAGCAGAACACTCGAAGTGTGCTGCTGCAACTACAACTAAACAACAGCAGCAGCAGCAGCAAGAGAATATAAATAAATATTATTTATATAATTAATAATATTTAGGTGCAGCAATTAACTGTGCAGCAGCAGCAAATTGGGGTGTATAGGCAGCTTATTTTCCTTCCTCTGTGTACCTCTTATAAGGATAAAAGTAGTAAATAATATAATATATATATACCTGCTGCTGCTGCTGCTGCTGCTGCTTCTGTTGCTTCTTCTATCTGCTGTTGCTGCTGGTGTTATTTACACCATATTATCTATTATCTATTACTACTACTTGCTGCTGCTGCTAGTATGTGCTTCTGCTTTTGCTGCTGCTTCTGTCTGCTGCTGGTGCTGCTTCTGTATATAATATGCTGCTATGTGTGTCTTATAAGAGCAGCAGGAGCAACAGGAGTAGCAAGAATAACAATAACAACAACAAAAGCAGCAGCAGCAGCAGAGTGCATTAATATATATATATCCCTTATCCTCTGCCTCCTTGTGTGTGTGTGTGTGGGTGTGTGTGTGTGTGTGGGTGTGTGTGTGTGTGGTGTACATACACCCTAGGAGGAGGAGAGGGGATATAAAAAAATATAAATATTGTGTATATATATTAGTTATATAATATAAAAATAAATAAATAGTATAAAAAGGAATAAAAATAAGAATAAATAAATAATAAATATATGTATTTATTGCTGCTGCTGCTAAGGGTGCGGGGGTTGCTGCTGCTGCTGCTGCTGCTGCACCGCACAGCGTGTATGTAGCGGCGCCTCAGTAGTGTAGCTCCTCTCTCTCTCCTCCCCGCTGCAGCAGCAGCAGCAGGAGTAGCAGCCTTCTTGTTTTTGTTGTATTGTATAATACCAGACGTATTTCTTTTGCTTTTTACTAAATAAATAATTCATCAATTAATACAAAAAAAGAATAAAATAAGGTGCCTATACACCTCAATTATTTGCGGTGTATATTCATCTTCTCTGTACGCATTATATTGGGGGGTATATATATATATGTATATATATATTATACATATATAGACGTAAAATAAATCATATTTTCTGGATATTTTTTTATTTTTTAATAAAATAAATAATATTCTTTATAATTTAATTGAATAAATAAATAAAAATGGCGGTTTTTGAGCAAAATAAGCGCCCTAAGATTGCCCTCGTGGGCTCTGGCATGATTGGAGGCACCATGGCATTCTTATGCAGTCTTAAGGAATTAGGAGATGTTGTTCTCTTTGACGTTGTACCTAGTAAGTATAAATATAAATATAAATAAATAAGCACTATAAATAATATATTTAATTTATTTTTCTCTTGTTTTTTCCCTCTTTTATTTGTGCACATAATTGCGACACACGCTGTAGCACACACCACCACAAAAAAACAAGAGGAGGAAGAGGAGGGAGGTAGAGGGGAGCAGTATATATAAATATGTATGTATATATGTATATAAATAGTATGTCTGTGTATAAAAATAGGATAAAAATGAATAAAATAAATAAAATTTGTATAAATAATAATAAATATGTATGTAATGTTGATAGAATGGAGGAATAGTATTGGGGTGTATATGCACCTCTGACTGTAATAATTTTATGAATTTTTGTGTATTTTTTTTGCATTTTTTCTCTAATAATATAATAAAGGATGTATTTTAATGTTTTTTGCAGATATGCCTATGGGAAAAGCGATGGATTTATGTCATAATTCATCTGTAGTAGACAACGGTATAACTGTATACGGATCTAATAGCTATGAATGTCTAACTAACGCAGATGTAGTTATAATTACTGCAGGTATAACAAAAATACCCGGTAAAAGTGATAAAGAATGGTCAAGAATGGATTTATTACCAGTAAATATAAAAATAATGCGTGAGGTAGGAGGAGCAATAAAGAAATATTGTCCTAATGCATTTATAATAAATATAACAAATCCTTTAGATGTAATGGTTGCTGCTGTACAAGAAGCAGCAAATGTACCTAAACATATGATCTGTGGCATGGCAGGGATGCTAGATTCATCAAGACTAAGGAGAATGATTGCTGATTGTTTGCATGTATCTCCTCATGACGTACAGGGTATGGTAATAGGTGTACATGGAGATAATATGTTACCTCTTATGCGTTATATAACTATTAATGGTATACCTATACAAGAATTTATTAATAAAGGATTAATAAATAAGGAAGATATAAATAATATATATAATAAGACTAAGCAAGCAGGAGGAGATATAGTAAGATTATTAGGACAAGGAAGTGCATATTATGCACCAGGTACTAGTGCAATATTAATGGCAGAAAGTTACCTTAAGGATAAAAAAAGATTATTTGTTTCTTCTTGTTACCTTAATGGACAATATAATGTTAATAATCATTATCTAGGTGTCCCTTGTATAATAGGAGGAAAAGGGATAGAACAAATCATAGAATTAGATCTTAATCAGGAGGAGAAAAAGTTACTACAAGGATCTATTGATGAGGTACTAGAGATGCAAAAAGCTATTGCTGCTCTTGATGCAGGAAAGTAAGTTGTTTATTCTTTGCTGCTCCTGTTGCTGCTGTTGCTGCTGTTGTTACTGCAGCAGCAAAAAAAGGACGTCATATATATGTATATATATTTATATATGTATATATATATTCAGGTTTATGTCCTGTTTATAAGAAATAAATATATTTATTTATTTCTTTATTATTATATTGCTTATATTAATAATATATATATATATATATATCTTTTACTATATATACACCATTTATATATGCATGCATGTAGCTTATTGCTGCAGCAGCAGCAGCAGCAACAGCAGCAGCAGCAGCAGTAAATGGTTGTTATATATATATACGCATTGAATATAAAAAACTCAGCGCTATTAACTTTACCGTTTTAATTACTAATTAATTATTATTATTATTATTTATTTATTTATTTATTTATTTTATTTATTTTTTTTTTTTTTTAGGGTTTAGGGTTTATTATAGTGTAGGGTTTAGGGTTTTCAGGTGTATAGGCAGCTCTAGCTTTTTTTTTTTTTTCCTAGTTTTTATAGTGAATATAGAGGAGAGAATAGAGGAGAGGAAGAGGAGGAATAATTAATTAATAAATAAAAAAAAAAAAGAGGAGGAGAGGGGGAAGAATAAATAAATAAGGAAAGAAAAAGAAGGAAAGATACTTTGTGCTGCTGCGTGGGCGTTCAGGCCCCTAACTGGCGCACCGCAACAGAGTACTCCTGCTGCAGCAGCTGCACCAACTGCAGCAGCAGCAGCAGCAGCAGCACCAACTGCAGCAACAGCAGCAGCAGCAGATAAGAGAGAAGCGCATGCAGAGAAAGGGAAACATAGTTTTATTAGTTCATTAAAAGAAAAGATGCACCATCATCATAAAAAACAATAAATAAATAAATAAATAAATAAATAAAATATTTATTTATTTATTTATTTATTTATTTATTTATATAGGGATATTTATTTATTTATTTATATAGGGATTATTTATTTATTTATTTAATTATTTATATAGGGATATTTATTTATTATACATAGTATATGGATGTATATGTTGTATAGATTATATATGTATATTTATATGTATATGTATAGACATATGTATATATATATATATATATA
>NW_013564780.1:0-5991 GCF_000499605.1 Eimeria maxima | reverse complement strand
GAGCTACTGCACGTTAGCTAGCGACTATAGGCGTGCCATCATGGTAGATGCAAACGCAGCCTGTGGTGCTATATGGTGCAGCAGCCATCCTCCAGCAGTAGGGAGGATAGGAAGCAGTCGAGACTCACGCGGATCAACTTTTCAGTTTACCGGCTGAGTTATGTTGGTGACGCAGCAGCTCGGGGGTTAAATACTTTTACTAGCAATGTTTCCACCCACGACCTGCTCGTTCATCTGCGGACGTGCAACTGAACTTGATTGTGTTGTATGGGTGTACTGGAGAAGTCTCGGCCTTTTGTGTGTCCCTTAGTCAATGGCACAAAAAGCGTTCCTATTGACTTAGCATTCTTCCAAAACATTCATGCCAGCATTCCTACGCAGTAGAAGGTGCTCATTAGAAGGGTCCCCGTTGAGGTACACACATATGACTCAGTGGGTACGTATGACCATTCATGTGATCTGCATGGTGCGGTGAGCAATGAGAGACATGCAAACCTGCACAGAATTTTCTCCTGGAGGCGACGAAGGCCTGAAACGTATTGGTCATACCCGTGTAGGCTCCTAATGTACTCGAAGCATAACAAAATCGGTAGCACAGTTTCCAGCAGATTTTTCACATTCTAGGATCCACGCCGACCTGACAAATTGTGCATGTGGTCTCACACCAGGCTCTTGCGTTTCGAACTCTAGTGCTGCGACGAACTCTAGTGCGGCCAGCTGTCCAATGGGAACGCTGATAACCGGTTTCTCTCAATGATAGTCCATCGACAGGATGACATTGCCTTCGCTACAGTGCTTTCACACCATCGACGGTACCTCCACCGCTTAGCAGCATGTTTACGCAATTTGTCCAGCTTGCGGATGTGGTATTGAACATAAGGGGGAGCTTTGTGAGTGGTGAAGGGGGTGATAAAACCCCTCCAATTTCTCGCTTTGGAAAACAATTACTATAGAGAGTAAGCGCGAACGTTGTGGGAATTTCGGTGCACTATTACATACTCAGGAAGACACGGGCTCGTTTTGATTGTATGCAGTGTCTCGTCATTCGAGATGTGGCAACCGCACAGAATGTAAATGAGGAGTCTTGTAGCATATCAGTGATATGAATTTTATGCTCAATAAGCGCGCATGAAAAAGGCCGTAAGTGCAAACAAATAGGATGTCGAATAATGGAAACCGCGAGGCATTTTCCTGTGGAACTGGCTATTCACTTCAGACTAACTCTGTTTTACCACAGTTGGATTTCTGCATAATTGTACGCTACTCCCATAAGGTGCACAATGGGAACAGGAATGTAGGCTGAGGGCGACGATGAGAAGCACGGCGACCTGCAAAGATGTTAAGCCGGGAGGAAGCCACCCAACATGTTAGACGCGGTTAATATGGGAAATGGATGAGATGCGGAGTCAACGTGTATTGCTTCCTTAACCAGATAGTGCGTTTGGTGCATCACGAAGTCGACTGCATAGTTGGCACAAAGTTTTCTACAGTCCAGGGGCGTTGCAGAGCAGAATTCCTGGTTCAGTTTAGTTCCAGGCCGGCCAAAGCAGGCGCTGGCGGTTCAAGCACGTTGATAGCCAGCCGTCCAGTGGGAAACTGAGCGGTTTTTTCCTTACTAGTTCATTACAAAAAACGGCGCATTCTCTAGAGTGCGTTTAGGGCATTGGTGAAACATGTACCACTGGTCAGAAAGGTCAGCGCAACTGATATTCCAGCTTGCGGCAGTGGAGGGAAGCTTTGGGCAGACCTCTGCGAGATGTGAAGAAGATAATCAAACCCCCCCTCGCTTGAACAAACGGTTATGATCAAAATTCTTCCGTCTCTCGCTTCAACAAGCAGTTGTTTTGGCGAGTAAGCACGAACGCTGTGAGCATTTTGGTGCAGGACCCGATGCTTTGGAAAACAGAGCAATATTCATTGTATACAGTACGGTGTCCTTAAAGCTACACCACTCGAATGGTTTATAGATGGCGACCCCTTCAACAACTTAGTGATATGAATTCCATGCTCACTAGTTCGTGTAAAATAGTTCGTAAGCTCTCATACGTAGACACTCGACGTAGAGAAAGCCTAACTCCATTTTCCATTGCACTTAAGATGTCCGGGAGAGTGTTTCCGGGTGGGGTTGTGTTTTTACTGTGCATAGCGTTTGTCGGCTAATTATCATATGTACGAAACTGGTAGTCAGCGAAAGGAGAAGTGAATATGACGCACTAGTGCGCTAGTGCTTGGCGATCGTGATTGCTCGAAGTAGTCGCATGTGAGTACGCGCAGGGGTCACCCTGTTGGTTTCAAATCCATCGAACTGATATGCAGGAATGATACAGCCAACAACTGGATACCTCCTTCCTCATGCCTTGGAGCGCGTGTTTCTAGGAAGCATGAGACAACCTGCTACGCATCTTATGAAATGGATAGATCAGAGCTATACTGCTAGTAGGGCTCGCCTCGCTAAACTGAGGGGCATGCATTCGGTGGGTTTCCGATTATAGGAGAGTAACAGGTCTGATTTGATGAGACTTAAAAAGATAAACGGTTTCGGTAGATGGCTTCTCCGTTTTTGGCAGTCAAAGCAATGTGTTCGTGGTCGATCACGCATATGAGGCTTCAACATTCACTGCTCGGGCTGCATGCAACGTGTTGCCGGAATGATGCGACTGCGTCGTGGTACGTCCATTTACATGGCTTCTGGGGCCAGGTGCAGAGTTTATTGCACAGCATATACGGTCGCATTTTACGTACCTCACGCGGGCACAGCCTAAAGAGAGTAAAATGGACCAAAGTAATACAATCATATTCATCGTGTACTGATCCACCCAAAGTTGTGGCTTGCTGTCAGTCTGTGCGTCTCGCGGGCACTGGGCCTTATACTGTAAAGATGACTCCGATGTGGTGTGTGCTGTGGGATTGTACGTCTGCAGTCTCTCGCAGAATATTAGCCCGGGAGCACGTTTTATTTCTGGAATTTATGGTGTGTAGCATGTGCAAGCACACCGAGCTTCTACTTGCGGGTTCGGTGGTTCATACAGTGGAAGCTGCTAGAAGGGTAATGGGGGGCAAATCACGATCAACTGCGTAGAGGAGCATCGGGTTTGAGCTATGTGATGTGTAGGTTAGTTCCAGCGCGCAGCAAGCCTGTGAAGGGATGCACTTATGTGTTCATCCCAGCCACTGGCTGTCCGCGGGCGTGTACGTGGTACACTTACGTCGAAGACTCACAGACCTAGGGTGGCGACGTAGAAGAATGTTATGTACATCATGTACTGCACGCGTGCGGAAAGAACAATTGAATACGCTCAGCGACTGTGTTGGGTCACAGCTAAGGGGGCGTCCGACAGACGTTGCAGATGGTGACACACCTGGGTGTCGTCCATGCTTGCGAGGTGGCCGGGTGCAATTAGCAGCAGGCGCCTGCAGGGAATCCTCACTGCATGCTCACGGTGTACTGTATGCGGCAGTAGATATGCTGCTTCGCAGAAGGTGAGCGGGATAGATCATGTGGCCTCTCTGCACGCACCAATATTTCTAGATGTAGTTGCATTATGTAGCACAGGTGCCCACTGTTCCCACGGATTATGGTGGCATACCTGTTGAGAGATATCGAGGAGGGCATTAACAGCGTTTGCCGTCAACCTCTAAACGTGGTGTTCCACAGAAGGTGTGTGGGGTGGCGAATCGTGAGTGTCCATACACGCATTAATCATTTCAGCTACGGTTGCCGTTTGTTTGAGAGCCAGATACTGGGTGCATTATGCATGGGAGCTGGCATCGTCACGGGGCTGAACACGCCTTTCCAGAATTTATATTATCTGGAAATGAATGTGGTGGTAAACAGGATGTGAGTTGCGTGGTCTGCTACGTGCTACGAGTAGACCAGTAGTGTGGTAGGCTTTGGCCTTCATCGCGCGAGAAAAGATATTAGCCCACAGGCGAAGAAGTAGTACCCGGGTATATGGTGTGGGAGTCGACTTGCGTTGTTTGCTGTGGGATACCTGTTTACACCGATAGTTTGAATGGCGTCAACATTCTGGAGCGAGGCTGGACTTTGTAAGGATTATAACAGACGTTTGCAAAGAGCTGAATAGGAACAAGCCGCGCTCATGGTATGTGGTGAGCGAAAGTAATTGTATTGAAAACGCGGTGGGTTTAGTGGTCGGCTGCGGGCCATCTGTAAACACGCGCAGTTTGGGCGGCGTTCGTCCTCTGGAGCAGAATCTCATGGGCGGGATGGTGCGTAATTTGGAACAGGTATTAACGCTCATGCTGGTGAGCTCAACAGCAGATACTTGCGCAGGCAGCACGAAGCACTTAAATGGTGTACGATGGCTGGCACTGGATGCTTCACTTTGCAGGAGGTGCGTGTGGGTGATTGCTATCGAGTGTCTTCACAAGTCCCTTCTAGAGACTAAAGCAGATTAAACCGCCGCTGCATCATTTACAGATATATTGTACCGTATTTGAAGTTCAGCTGTATCAACCTAGAGTAGGCTTTATCCAATTAGTGCAGTCCAAGAGAACAATAGCAAACTTTCATTTACTACGTGAGCGTTCCGGCTTGGGAAATGTTAGATGCTTCGGTGGGTGTTGCCGCGGCTCATTTATTTCAATTTACACATCTTTGTTGATTCAATATGCAGTGAGTACGTACGCTTTGTGTGCAACTTGGCGTAGCTTAGTTCCATACCAGGGAATTCCTCGAAGCCAGACATCTTTAATGAACGCAGTATACAACTGGAGGTGCACTGGCTGCAGGCCTCAGCAGGACTACCGAATGGCCAGTCTACACCAACTCTGAACTACTTTTTTGCTGTCAAAACAAATACATACAAATTCGTTTGGGTTTAAGGTTTAGGGGTTTAGGGTTTAGAGGTTTAGGGTTACGGTTTAGGGGGTTTAGGGTTTAGTTTCCACGGGTTTAGGGTTAACGGTTAGGGTTTTAGGGTTTAGGGTTACTGTTTAGGGTTTAGGGTTAGGGTTTCCTGCTAGGGTTTGGGGTTAGTGGTTTACGGGCTTAGGGTTTAGGGCTGCTGCTCCTTCATTTGTTTTTGTGCCAGCTACCACTAGGTTTTCAGCGCCTTGTGCTTGTTCGCATGATACTCAAGCTACTCATAAAGCATGTCCTATTTCTAGGGTTAGGCTAAAAACAGCCCCTGCAAGCCCTCCAGATTTCCCTTTGATGCGCCTGCAAACCCTTTTTGAAGGCCAAAGACCCCGAACGTTTAATGGGATGACTGCGCTAGATCCCCGAGGAGCAAATGGTTCTACCGAAAAAGGAAGGACATGCAAAAATCTACTGTGGCGGACATGGTTTCCTATGTGCACTAGTGTAAAGCTTTTTTGCACAGATTTGCCGAGCTATTGCTAAGCCATAATCGTTGAAACAGCGGATTGCAGCGGAAATTTGTAAAGACTAGGAAAACGGATAATACAGAGGTAATCGAATACAATATAGCATACAGATCTTGATTATTCCACAGGTTTAGGAGTAAGCGCTCTTATGGATGCGTTGCTAACAAACAACGTCAACACTGCCCGGCAGCAGCCTCCTGAGACCACAATCAAAGGGACGGGAGTCCAGAACAACAGTCATGCTTCAATATTCGCTGCATTCTGTTAATCGGTTTGATGAGCTTTCTCAACATACATTTGCACGCCTTCATAATGGTGCAACGTGCTTAGTTCAGCTGGCATTGACGTTGGGTTCATGCGATTTACTGGTTAGGGCAACAGATGAACAAATCACGTTATGGGGTGCCAAGCAAATTCATGAGCTGAATTCTCGCATTCTATACGCAAAACGTACTACTAGCCTACAGTGTCAGAAACACTGCACAGTGTGGTAACATTCGCAAATACGCAAATGTCGCAACTCAGCAGGGGTAACCCCCTAAACAACATCACACAAGGCAGACCTCTACCCGTGCAACCTTACTACGAACCTAAGGAAAAGCAATAGCGGGCTCAACAGGCCCGTCATTAGCAAGACAGGAC
>NW_013564779.1:0-5403 GCF_000499605.1 Eimeria maxima | reverse complement strand
ATTTGCCTTCCGCCGTCTCACGCAATTCCGCATAACCTCCAGGAATCCTATGCGGCCTATAAAACAGGTCTCGCCCCAACGATAGCACCCATTCAATGTTCAACTCAGTAAATATGCCCTACGCCACAATGCCACCTGAACTGGCAGGAATACTGGAAACTGCGCTTGGTAAAATACTAAGGAACGTGCAAGAGCCACAGCACAGATGAACCAACGCACACGGGTCTCCAAGCACCCCACATCCACGTACATCCTAGATGATTCCTAAGTCGTATACTTGCCCTCCGCTGTCTCACTCAAATTCACATATTCTGCAGGCATCCTATATCGCCACTCCTAGAGTTGGAACCCCTACGATGTCTCCCCCACAATGGACAACGCAGTGTACATATCCCCTACTCCACAGTGCTAAATGCGCCGGCAAGATGATTAAATGCTGCGCGTAGTGCTAAATTACGGAGCATGCATGAGCCACAACTCAAGCAAACCGAAGCACGTATTTCTCCAAACAACCCACATCCACGTACCTCTTGACGAAAGTGTATTGCACACCAACGCGCCAACTTCGCTTCTCGCCAAGCAGAAAGCAAACCCGCCTGCGAGAGTTTGCGATGCTACCCATTAGCGGAATGCAGAACGAACTAATTCGGGGGTAGTTTCACTCAGTTTGCCTGGTCGCTAAAGGGTCAGGCATATTACTCGAAAACCTGCCTAGCTAGTCAACCCTTCCTCACGTGAAACCAAATTGTGACAACTCCCAACGAATAAGTCACCTCTGCAATCTCGCACGTTACGAACTACTTATCTATCGTAGTCACGCTCAAGCTGCTGCCTACAAACTATGGGTCTTCCGAGTTTTCCCACTTAGGCCACAGTCAGTATCTTGGGTACCTCACCATTAGGCCCTCCATGGTTTTCCTGCTTGCTTTGCCTTAGATGCACAGTGAAGCATAAACAGACTTGCTCCGAATATGGGCTGTGGCAGCAAGCGAACACTCTATGATCCAAATTTTGAATGTGCTGGTGCTGAACTGCTCTACCTCGCATGCGTAGCCTTCACGTCATCGCTCTCTATGTGCACACCCAAAGCTAGTCCAAAGCTAACCTTCGTAGTACAAACTGCTGCACGTGACTTTTCAAAGTACAATCAATCTGTTGAACACTGAAGATTGGCCATTCTTCCCTGCGCAGTTCGAATTCTCATGGCGTACACAGCGCAGCCATGCCGAATGGCAGAAGGCACTAGAGCTAGACTAGACAGCATACATGCTTTTGGTTTGGGGATTTTTCTGACCCGTAAAAGGCAGTGAGCTGCCTAGTACTCGTAGGGGTTTGAAATTACAGAGCAGGGAGATCCAAAGCGAAGGGGGCGTGACGCCCACTGGCAAGTGTGGTGACAGCGTTGTTCGGAAGCAGATGACGGCTACCAATGTAACAAGAATGCACTGAGGCTTATTACATCCAGGCTTCGAAATAGCATTACTAATACATGACCGTCACAGGCCTGTGTGCTTTCCTTGACCTTTGTAGCTACTTTTGTCGTATGGCGCCATTCTAAATGACGCCTTCACCGATATTCTGGTAGCCCGGCTATGCTGATAGCCTCATATACTGCCACAACCACGACACTGCGCAAAACAGCTCTTCGTTACCCACACCATATAGGAACCAGCCATTCCGTTTCACCCTGGACTTCCCGGCGGGACTTTCACGTAAACGCCCACGAAGCCCATGAAGCACATTGCATTTAGAAGACTTTTGCACTGTGCGGTAACAAGTCACACTAAAGAAACTCAAAGAAATTCCCAAGTTATTTCGGCAGCAGCCAGTGACGAAGAAGCGCTTCAGTTCCCATTCACGCGTAGGGATGTATGAGCTGCCTGGGAGGGACAATAATCTGGAAGGTTATTGCCCCTCGCAAATTTCGCACTTCCTGCATCGTGCGTGTACTCTTCTGTGCACAACGCTGTACGGGAATACCTCTATGCAGTGTTTCACTGGGTTCATTGGGCCTTGAGCCATTGCTTTTTCTTGTTGCCTTTTCTCTTAGAGAAGAAATGTTCGGTAAACTACAGGCCAAGCTGCAAGCTGCATGACTTAGGCGCTAATATGTATTGGGCACAGTCTCCTGAACCCATGATGGGGGCCCCCATAGGGGCCCCTGGACCCATATGAGAAAAAGCAACACAGATGAATGTATGCATGTGAGCTAGACAAACCATTGTGAATCGAAGTACCCTGGAGGATTACAGTACCACAGCACCTGTGACCTGAGCACACACAAGGCACAGCCCTAGTAAAGTATAGTTTGCATGTGCTGCAGCAAAAGTAGTGCCGAAAAACAGTCCTTTAACAGGGCGCATGAATGAAGTGGCGCAGCATATGCAACTGCTGTGCCAGCAGCTTTCAAGGCCCCAATGATTCTGTACAGCACTCCAACATGCACTTCTAGATGCTAACGTGAGCACTACGAGCGAACCTGCAGTGCTATCTGTCTACAAACGTATCTGAGACAGCAGTAAAGCTGCTGGCAGCAGGAATTCAGGTACAGGAGTGGATCACAAAGATGCGCCTGTTATGCCAATTCACATTGGAAACCTTCTGAAAAAGTGTGACAGCGTAGTAGCTATTTGCCACGTCCTGCTGTGGTCTGGACGACCTCGACGTTTTGCGAGTTAGTGTCAGCCAACCTCAAAATGCCGCATTTTGAGTGTTTCAAGCATGTGCTTTGCGTGCCCCTCATGTTTCATGTGTCGGGCTATTTAGTGGTGGGCTCTCATGTTATTTACTTCATTTTGTTTCCGTGGTAGGAAAGATTCGTCAACTCATTAGATATCCTGCACCACGTCACAATGCTTTCATACTTTTCCGGAGCCCTCGAACTACCCGGTTTCCAAATTTTTCAATGCTGCACATAATCCCTTAGGCCTCTACCACACCGATGCTTGCGTATACAGCATGCTAAAGGAAATGCAATGTGTGCATGGGAGCATTTTTGCAGGGATAATGGATAACGACTACTCTTAACATCTGCTCATCTGCATGGGTCGTTGTCCGGTTTACTCCTTCCCACAGGTTGCCTAAACGCGCCGTACCAATCACGGGAACCTAGAGTCGGAGAAAACGGGCAGGCGGCAGGCACAACGGAGTCAGCTTATAATAGTTTAGGTAAAGCATGCGAGATGTAAGGCATGATATACGCTAGTGAGCGCACACTTACAGACTTCACAGGGGCCATATATCCAGAATATGCCATGTTGATGTTCACTGTGTCACCGTGCCTGGCTTAACCGCATCTAATTAGAAACACCATTGCATGGCCCACGAAGCGTAACACACGCTCAACCCAGCAATGCAGCTCACTTCTAACTGGTCCGCGAGATGAATCTCAGCATTTTTTGGCATGCCTCTCTAACTCTGCTGCTTTGTGAGTCGCAGGTCAGCACAACACATTGGCTGCTCCTGGCGTAGCCTAGTTAGAGTTTGCGCACTCGCAGTAACATGCTCACCAGCGTCCTTTCTTGAGCAGAAGAGAGAGCAACAATTTTCTTGCTGTCGAGTGCAGTGGGCACAAGGAGTGGATTCCTGTACAGTCCCTTACAAGAAAGCAAGAATTCCCTCTCGCTTTTCCATATGCCTAGAACCCGACCAACCAGGCATTTTTCCTCACTAAACTAACTAATTGTGCTAGATAAAACCGAGTAATCTGCACCGAACCCTACGCTCGAACCACTAAAGAGGTTTTTTCATCATACAGGAGTCCAAGTGCTGTTCAAACGTGCAAGCCACTTTGGCAATGTAGAGCGCAGAGAACACACAAAAACGATCCTTATTACTTCTGGCAAACCTTTATGTATCTGTTGTGTGTTGGATAGCGAGAATCGTCAACGAGACAGAGCATCGGCTCTCCCGTGGGCTTTAAGGACTGAAGAAGCTGGCTTCTCCTGTGTTGCATTGCCTTCCTTTTTGAGGAAGGCCACTTACAGAGCATGTAGGATCTTCCCCCTCTGCTAGTCTACGGGCTTCATTTCCGAGGTTCGTTTTCTTGTACTTGAGTGCTTTGAAGCACTGTACAACGAAATATGCAAAAACAAGAACGGACCCCAGAGCGTAAAGTGCAGTAAGAGCTAAATTGGGGTGCCTTTTCACATCCAGCACTTTCAAATGACTATCGGCCTTCAGCGGAAAACCTTGCTGTGGAGAGTGACCAGTTTGCAGGAGGACCGAGCCATCACCCCACACTCCTGAAAATCCAGAGGGACCTGAGGGGGTAACGTGCGTATCTAGCAGCGACATTGATCACCAGATGCTGAACAAAGGGAAAAAAATATATCAGAGATTGGAGGGTGCAGGAATATTGCTAAATCCGATAAGACGGGAACGGGGAGATTCCCTAGGTAAAACGGAAGGTCTCGCGGCGTTTGCACGAAAGGAAGCTCAGGAAACACCGGCGATCACTTCTAATATTCAAATAAATGGCGGGTAGCTTTAAATTAAAATATTATTATACTCTGGTTCCACTTGTCGAACGACGTTGCAGATGCCACTGCCAGCTGCGCCCGCCGGAGTCTCGACTGCTGGTGTTCGGGTGGCTCGGGACCGACGATGAAGAGCCTTCGTCGCCTTTTTATCTTTCTCTCATATGCCTGGTTGGTGTATTTTATTAGCAGGTGTACTTTACTCCTAATAAATCGATTCAGTCGCGGTGAGGGTGCAAACGGCGGGGTAGGACCCATTGTCTGCATCCTAAATCGGTTGCTGCAGCGTTGCTAGCAGGTACAATCGAGACTGCAGGGGGCTCCGGAAGGATGAGACAACGGCTGCGCCTCCCTTCACCAGCACTGAGTGCATATAAAATAATGTGAATAGCGCGTTTTTCACAGTTGATCTGTGAAGAGGAGGGAAAAACTCTCCCCGCCCCCCTCGGCTGCAAAGTAGGTCCAGCCTACAACCGCAATACCAGCAACAAATGTTTGCTACAAGCGGAGTAATCGAGTGGTGTTTTTACTAAAAGACTTTGAACTTTGTAATTAGCACTTCTTTTCAATCATGTGCCTTCATGGTGCCCTTTCATTTAGCACATAAAACACAATCACTTGGCTGTCCAAAGGGCCTTCGTGAGCTGCAACTCTCTAAATAATTAAGATACAAGTGCCCAAACGCCTGCCAATGACCTCCCCGTCATTCAATCCCTTGTTCACGGCCTGGCTCTGGTGCAAAATCCGGCTGCCTGCCAGGAGTTGTCATCCACCTCCCTGCACCGGTGCTGAACGGACCTCCCAGGTGAAAACAAGAGTACGCCAGGTTCGGTGCACACAGTAACACGGTAAACAATTGCTGGGGGCTTAACGGGCACTTAGTATGTATTCTGGACGTATATATATATATATATATATATATATA
>NW_013564778.1:2500-5054 GCF_000499605.1 Eimeria maxima | reverse complement strand
ATATATATATATATATACTTGCTCCTCCTCCTCCTCCTGCTGCTCCTGCTGCTAATGTTTTGCTGCTGTTGTAGAGATGTTGCTGCTGCTCTTGCTGCTGCTGTTCGTGGTTATAGGGATAACGCATGCAACAGACACAAAGGAGGGAACGATACAACAACAACAACAGCAGCAGCAGCAACAGCAGCAGCAGCAGCAACAGCAGCAGCAGCAGCAGCAGCAGCAGGAAGAGTTACCCCTAATAATGCTAGGACAATAGCCCTAACTTTCCATGATGGATGTCTCATGAAGGAGACAAGAGAATAAACAAAGTCCCTTTGCTGCAGCAGCAGGGGCTTATTCTGCTGCTGCTGCTGCTGCTGCTGCTGCTGTTGTGGCAGCTGTAGCAGCATGAGGTATTGCTGCTGCTGTTTATTATATTGCTGCTGCTGCTGTATATAGTATAGATAAGGCCTACATTGCTGTATTGCATCCAGCAGCAGCTGCTGCTGCTGCGTTGCTAAGCAGCAAAGTTGTGCTGCATGCAACGCGCTGCTGCTTAGATCACAATCAGGATGTTTGCATGCTGCTAGCAGCAAAGACAGCAGCAAACCCTTCTCCAGCTCCTGCTGCTGCTGCTGCTGCTGCTGCTGCTGTCCTGTTGCTGCAGTTAGCTGCTTATATATAGTATATGTATGACCAGCAGCAGCACCTAACAAAGAAAGTAATTTATTGTCTCTTTTTATTGCTAATCCCCCTATACAACTTAATACAGTTAAACAAATACATAAAAAGGGAGACCTTTCCTTCCCTGCTTCTCGCTCTGAATAGACACACAAACCCTAAACCCTAAACCCTAAACCCTAAACCCTAAACCCTAAACCCTAAAATTCTAAACCCTAAAACAAGATAAATGGTTTGGGGATCAACACGGGAGGGAAATAAGGAGAAAGATATAGACACGTGTGCAAGCAGCAGCAGCAGCAGCAGCAGCAGCAGCAGCAGCAGCAGCAGCAATAGCAGCAGCAGCAGATGCACATAAGCACAAACCTGCTGCAGTAGGAGACTCTCCCTTAGCGACAGGACCAACTGCTGCTGCTGCTTGCTGATACATGAACTGCCGCAGCTGCTGCGCTGCAGCAACAGGGTTGCAACTGCAGCAGCAACCGGTACCAGCCTGCTGCTGCTGCTGCTGCTGCTGCTGCTGCGGCTGCTGCATCTCGGGTTTGTCAAAGCCAGCGATAGATGTCACCACAAGACGAGCAACCTCCTCTCGTACCTATAACACAAACCCTAAACCCTAAACCCTCGGAACCCTAAACCCTAAACCCTAGGCTGTAGATGCTACTGCAGCACGAATCAGAAACCCTAATTTCTAAACCCCAAACCCCAACACCTAAACCCTAAACGACAGAGAATATAGGAGCTGTTGTGCAACAGCAGCAGCAGCAGCAGCAGCAGCAGCTCCTGCTGCTGCAGTTGTGCTGCAGCAGTACCTGTTTATAAGGATGACCGAAGCAGCGCCTTATGGCTTCCTGTCCTGCCCTAAGCACTGCAGCACCGAAGCAGCAACCGCAGCTGCAGCAGCAGCTGCTGCTGCAGTTGTTGTTGCTGCTGCAGGTCGCGATGCCACCGCTGCTGCTGCTGTTGCTGCTGCTGCTGCTGAAGTTGCTGCTGCAGGTAGGAGCAGCAGAGAAGGTAGAGACTAGCAGCAGCGCATAGTACAGCCGCAGCTGCCGAGTCAGAGACCCTGAGGAGGCTGTACCTAAGTCGTCCGTGGGTACACACTGCAGCAGCAGCAGCAGCAGCAGCAACAGGAGCAACAGCAGCAGCAACAATAGCAACAACGATAAGATATTATTTATGTATCTTTGTTTGCTATATTATATTATAGGTGCATGCACTAAACCCTAACAAGATGTTGAACCCCAAACCCTAAACCCTAAACCCTAAACCCTAAACCCTAATTATTTTCTTACAAGAATAGTATCCTTAGGGTTTCCAGCTCTTTCTGCATCAATAAAGAAGTTAATAAAAGGTCTTAATCGTGCCCTAGCTGCTTCTGCTGCTTCTGCTCCCCTTAGCCTCTCCGTCCCCTGCTGCTGCTGCTGCTGCTGCTGCTGCTGCTGCTGCTGCTGGTCGTACAGGCGGAGAGGAGCAGCAGAAGGAGAAAGGGCAAATCTTAGACCATCATTCCATGCTGCTAATCGATCATCATCTAGTTGAGAGAAACTTCTTGACTGTACACACACAAACACGAAAATTAGGGTTTAGGGTTTAGGGTTTAGGGTTTAGGGTTTAGTAGGGTTTAGGGTTTAGAGTTTGATATATATCATGAGGATTTGGCGCGTGGTCTATATATAAATAAGGGTTTAGGGTTTAGGGTTTAGGGTTTAGGGTTAATATTTACCATAAGAGGACAAAGAATAGACCATAAAGTTTGTCTGCATGCATTATCTTCCCATTTAGCTGCTGCTGCTGCTGCTGCTGCTGCTACCTCAATAGCAGTAATATGTTTATCTAATTCTGTATTAGGGGATTCAAATAAATCCTTAAGAACAGGAGCTACTCCTTG
>NW_013564777.1:0-5436 GCF_000499605.1 Eimeria maxima | reverse complement strand
TATATATATATATATATATATATATAATGTGCATGCCTCTCGAGTGTGTACTTCCAAGCGTGCTTATTGCACCTACTGCGCCTTCCCGTTGCATGCATGTACTGCAGCTACGGCTTCTACCACAGCAGCACTATCTGCTTGGCAGCAACAGCATCTGTATAAACAGCAGCAGCGGCACTGTCGTGTCTGTTTACCGTCCAGCCAGCGCTGGGGGTCTCTCCCCACGTCTGCCGCCTCTGGGTCTTCGCTGCTGCTGTCAACTAACACTAAAAACTGTACTCGCCAATATTTGACTCCCGTTGCAGAGTCAGAGCTCAGAGAGACTAGGGTTATTCGCCATTCACTGAGTCCCAATGCCTGCAGCAGACCCCACACCAAACCCTAAAACCCGAACTTTTAACGACCCGCTACCGGCACAAAATATTGCCAACTGGACAGCACAGTATTTGCAGGCGATGCCCCCGTATTCTTAGCAATTAAAATCAAAACCCTAAGCCCTTAAACGAGAGATGGAAGGGCTGGTTCTGCCCACGCAGGTCCCTCCTAGTCTACTGCAGGGTTTTAGGGTTTGTTCTCTGCAGTGTTTGCTGTTGCTCTACTCTCAAGCACTTTCAGCCTGCGCTGCAGCACAGCTGGTTGCAACGGCAATCTGCTGCTGCTGCATCCATCAGATCTTGTACCAGTCTCTTGCTGAGACATAGCTACTACAGCAGTCTGCTGCTGCAGCTGCGCTATGCTTTTAGAAGAGAGAATGGTTGCGGTGTTCGCGGGGTCGGGTGTCTTCACTCTCTGGAGAGGGTTTTTGCTTGCCTGGCTGAGGGTGTTTAGGAGGTTGGCGCTTGCTTGAACTAAAGCATCTTGGCTTAGACTGTTTGTCTGAAGAGACGCTTTTCTTGTAATTACAAACAGCATACACGCCCCACTGCAACTGCGCTGCTCGAGGAGCTCGGGACAGCTCAGGACCTCTCCAGGGGCTGCCTGCAGTGCGAGGCCCAGCAACGCGAAGGGTTTAGGGCTTTGGATTCAGGCCTTTATATCTGTAGAAGACCCATGTTCTAGGCCTACAGCACATACTAGCCTTCCTTTAATGCGGCAACACGGCGATGCCAGGTGTTTTGAGTTAAACAAGGGAGATGAGAGACTCGGTGCAACCTGAGTGCTGGGGTTTTGAGGTCCTAGTGTTTAGGGTATCCGATGGTTTGGAGGTTCGAGGACTGATTATTTCGTTGGTATGGGGCACAAAGGGGTGAGCTGTTCGTTGGAATAGGGGCCTTAGGGTTCCGGGGGTTGAGCTTTTCCTCACGGTTTATAGGGCTTATTTTGGGTTCACTTGGGGTTTAGTTGAGGTTTAGGGTTTGCCGTTTAAATGGAGTTTCTGTGGGCAGTAATTAAACTTTGAAGCCAAGGGTTTAAAGTAGGGTTGAACTAGGGTTTAGGATTTATCGCACGGTGATTTGTCTGTGGCGGTACTGTTCGCTGTCTCCACATTCGACGGGGCAGACCGTCCATTCTCCCCATTCTCCCACTTGACAGACGGCGGGTTCTGGCGGTTGTGCTTCTTCAGGGCCTTTTCCTGCGATGCATGCGAAGGCCGTCAAGCAGGAGAAAGCAGCAGCCACCACCAACGCAAAAGAACCCAGCCACAGCAGCAGCTCTGCAGCAAACCACAATCATCATACACATTTTAGGACTGAAGATTAAAGGTTGTACGGTCCACAGTCTAGCCGGCGTAAAGAAAATTTGACAGCAGAGCATGGACTTCGGTGTAAAGGCAGCAGCAACTATGGACAGCAAAGAAACTAGCAACAACTCCTCCTTTGGAGAACCATAGGGTTTAGGGTTCATGGGTCTGTGCATTATGGAGGAGTCAGTGCACTTTTATCTCTTCTTTTATCTTCAAGCGCTTCGTCTGTAAGCTCCGGTGGGACATCCGAGCTCCCGCCGGATTGCCAAGAGAGGAGGCTGCCGCTGCCTCCTTTTGGAACCACCACACCGATAGTGCTGCTGCTTCCATCAGCAGTAGCAGCAGGAGCAGAAGCGCCTACTGCAGCAACAGCTGCTGCTTCCCGAGTGCCTGACCTTGTGGGCTGCAGACTGCGCCTGCAGAGGCCCCCAGACGTTTCACCAGAAGCAGCAGAACCACTCATTCTTGCTGCTGTTGCTGCTGCGGTTGCTGCTCCAGCAAGTGCATCCACCCCACCTGCATCTAAGGCAACAGCGCTTTCTTCTCCTGATCCTGCAGTTGCATCCGCCCCTTGCATGTCTAAGACAACGGCGTTTCCCCCATCTGCTGCTGCCGACTGCTCGAGACCTTCCGTCTCTAAGTTAACGGCATCCCCGTCTGGCCCTGCGGCTGCCGCTACATCGTCATTAACATCTGCCGCTGGTTGGTCATCTGCTGCTGGACCTGCATCATCACCATCTTCTGCTGTTTCTGCTCCACCGTCATCACCTCCTGCTGCTGGGCCATCTTCTACTTCGGCATCATAATCATCCGCTACTGCTGCTGCACGAGTTGCTGCTGCGTCATCAGCGTCATCTGCGACGGCTGCCCCAACATCATCCCGTACGACTCCAACAGCATCATCATCATCATCATCATCATTATCGTCATCATCTGCTGCTGCTCCTGCTGCTTCTGCTTCACCCTCATCGGCTGCTGCTTCTGCTACATCATCGCCATCATCTGCTGCTGCTTCATCAGCATATCCTACGCCAACGGCAGCTGGTCCTGAGGCCTCGCCGCTGCTGCCCCTGCTCACAGCGTCTTCAAGGGGACCCGTTGTTTCTGTGCTGTTAGACTCTGTCTCTCCTGATGCTGCCGTTACTGCTACTGCTGGGTCGTTGTCTACTCCCGTATCCTCATCCGGGGAGCCAGAACTTGCCCCATCGGCCCCCTCGCCACCGGCCTGGGAACCAGCATCATTTCCATCTCCAGAAGCAGCAGCGACAGTAGCAGCACTGCCTTCAGGTTCGACTTCTGCAGTCCCCAGGGGGTTGCCGTCTTGGCTGTTTTCTTCTGAGGACGACATCTCTGTTGTGTTGTCCTCTTGTTGAGAAAAGAAAAGAGGAGCTAAGGCTTAAGGATAGCAGTTCTGTGTGTGGTTAGCATATTTCGTCTGCACTTGTGCTATAGTATTTGTATTTTGGAATGGGACTTCCCGGACACCGAACCTTAAAAACGATGAAGCTAGAGTTCAAAGACGCAGGCTTCGCTTGCAGCATTGCGGTGCCTTTTTGTGCCACAACACATAATTCAGTTTTAGGCCCTTCCTTCTAAGTAGCCGGAAGTAGTTGCAGAATGCATGCAGTTGAATAATACACCGCAGGCTAGAGAGGAAAATGAATCTTTTTTTCTGAGTGGGGTATTACAAATTAAATGCGACAATAAGTATATGGGTGAAACTACAAATACAAATTATCGATTTGCTATTGTATATGAATACACGACACATGAGGGAGGAGTACTCCTTCAACTTGGAGGGGATGGCCACTCGCTGAAGGTTTTGTGTCTCGTTCTTGCAGTAACCAATGTGTTTAAGAGAAGGGCAAAACCTTGCACTATGGCGAGTGGCAACTGTAGCAGCGGGTGGAACAAGCTCTCTGTTTTTCTAAATACAATAAGGATTGCATTTCGCATCCGTTCACCCAGAGGCAATAGAAATGGTAAAAGGAAGCAAACGACAAGCAGAACTGCTGTTGTCCCCCTGTACCAGAGACGCACACCACCCTACAATAAGCACCCCAAGGTACTCAGTCTACCTACGCATGCTTAAAAACAATTCTGCGTGCTTGCATGCATAAATGCATGCGATAGTGCATGCATTAATGCATGCACTGAGCGGCTGGCACAGATCCATACGGGCTAGGTGCCTGTTGTACACCCAATGGGATAACCCCCTAGCCAGCAAGAATGCCTAAACGCCCCAAATTAGTGCAATGCTTATTTGAAAAATAATTAAATGCGTCATTAGTGATTTATCGAAGGGAAAAAAGCAGGAAGAGTGACTAACACTGCACTTGTGTGTGGGGCGTGCGCAGAGGGTCACCACGGGTCCCCTTCTGTTGTTCCTGAACGTCAGTACAAAAAAGGAGACTTTTTGAGTAAACGATAAACAAAAAGAAACAACACCAGTAAACACTTAAGTGCTTTGCCCCGATTGACCCATGCGTTTGGTGTACACCGTTGCATGCTACTATTGTGTTAACACTGCCGACGGTCCTGCACCACCATTATGTCTTTGGGCTTCTTTCCCTGGTTTGTGCCTTTGCCTGCCTTTTCTCTATTTCTGTAAGTCTTCAATATACACGAATGACGACGATTCTGATGACCAGGCTAAGTGCTGCACTGAACACTTGTGGGGAACCCGGAGAAAAGGAACCCGTCTGTCCGACCGTTATATCTTGACACAGACAAGCACACATTCAAACACAAGCGCACCTAAGCACGTGGATAGATGTAAAGCGTTCACCCATGCATACATGCACGCCTTCATGCATGCAAGCACGTATGTATGTTCCAGAGTGCCCCGGCAGCAGGGGTGCTTTCACTGCCTCTGCATCAACGAGAAATTCGTGAAACCAAAGAGCAGAGACGACTAAATCGTCGTAAAATTATCTATAAAACGGTAGAATGGATCAAAACACCCGTAAAAAAACAACAGGTGCAAAAAAAAAAACACAGAAGGAACACCAAATGTATCAGCAGTATAGCAATCCGCAGTCTAGCTGCGGTGTATGCAGAAGAGCAGTGCGCTTTCTAAAAAGAGATTAAGATCTAGGGATTAGGCGTTAGGGCTTGGGGATTTGGAGGTTTATCTTCATTATTCTTTTTGTGCTCGCGATATTGATCATAATAAATGTGACAACAGTGATGGCAATAATAAGAAATATGCACTGTAATCATTCTGTCCCTTTTTCTGTAATAACTGCCATCATTGTTGTTGTCACAATTGTTATGGTCAATATCGCGAGCACAAAAAGAATAATGAATATAAAGTGCAACAGGAGAATAAGTTAGTGAGTAATTAATGCATGTTCCTTTTACATCAAGAGAAAGGGCTCGTGGGGTTCCTGCACAACATTGTTTCCCGGCCCGAAAGGTAGGCTAGAAAAAACTTTCCTTAATGTTGCACCTGCTAGCATCCAGTGGGAGACTTAGGAGAAAAGGGGAGACACGTGAGATAGAGGAGACAAAAGATGAAACAGCAAATAGCAGAGACAGAAGAGGCAGAAGAGGGAGGGGAGGCAGAATAGCCCAAAGCGACAAAAGGTGAAAAGAGAGAGAACTAAAAGGGGAAGAGCCGAATGAAAATTGGGCGTAGACCCCGAGGCAGAATGCTGTAGCAAAGATTGGGATTGGCCCTCCTTCTCTTTCTCTCTCTGTCTCTCTCTCTCTCTCTCTCTCTCTCTCTCTATATATATATATATATATAA
>NW_013564775.1:0-5806 GCF_000499605.1 Eimeria maxima | reverse complement strand
CCAATTTACACAAGACCTGTCCAAGCAGCCATAAACTACTTGAGACTTAGAGAGCAAGCGAATGGCGTCTTGGCAATCAACTGGTGAGGCAACCTCTCCACAAGCCCTTGCATGGAAATCTACACCATTTAGTCACGTGAACGGGGAATAGGTCAAAGCAACAAGAGCCTGTGACGTCCCACACACGAGGGCCTAGACTAGGCACGATTGAACCTGTAAACCGCCCTCAACCCAATTTCCTGCCCAGAAGCTCCCACAAATAAAATTGAGCAAGCATCGGGTGCTTGTTTATTTACTTGTGGGCTCGCGCGCTTCAAAATGTATTCGGCCATCAACGACAATTCAATCTGTACGAGCCTAAACAGAATACCCACCTCCTGCGCTCGCAGCAGCTTACATTTTTTTTTCCCGAAGTCAACCAAATCTTGAATCAGTGGCTCTCTACCCATGCCTATTACATGAGGACCGTTTTGGAATTCGACGAAATCAACTCAGTCCCACGTCCCACGTGTGCCAACGGCACCAAATACCTTGTCAGCTAGCTTGCCCCTATGATGTGCGCGGCAAGCCAGGAGAGGCACCTGCTGATTACAGTAGAGCAAACAACGCACTAGCTGCACCCACAGTAGAAATAATATTATGCTTGCATTCATCAGCGAAACTCTGAAATGGCAATGGAGCGTTGGTGTGTGTGTGTGTGTGTGTGTGTGTGTGTGTGTGTGTGTGTGTGTGTGTGTGTGTGTGTGTGTGTGTGTGTGTGTGAGTGTTTGTGTGGGTGTTGGTGTGGGTGTGGGTATGTGGGTGTGGGTGTGTGGGTGGGTGTGTGGGTGTGTGTGGGTGTGTGTGTGTGTGTGGGTGGGTGTGCGTGTGTTTGTGCAGCTTTTGGCTGAAGTGCAAGCACAGATAACACGGGGAAACAAGAGTGAGTACATTCTAAACCTCGATCATGTTCGGTAACTATGATGGGAGACGTTTCAAATGGTAGATGACATACATTCTGCGCACAGGGCGACAGGGTGGCCTGCTAAGGCATCGCTGAAAGTAAGTTATGTTCCTCTGCTTTGCGAAGGCATGTGTTTGTAGTGTGGCGCGAACAGACACCATCCTGGTGCTCCGCTTGCGATCGGGACCAGGTTAAAACGGTATGATTTGTAGAACGCACGTCCTGTAGAAAAGGTCGATATGATGCAACGTGGGGGCTGTGCTCAAGCTCCTAACTCGCAAACTTCGGCTGTGACTTGCCTCAAATGCGCAGGCAATGGCGGACTCCTGTCCAGCGCGGGGGCCCCATTTGTGCCCACAAACAGTCATTTCAGCCAGCTGTATGCATTTTGATGAGCACACCCTGCCTTCCTGCGCCTCAGCTAGGAACATATTGCTCTCCTGTTTGTGGGATGCAGCCAACGCACGATCTGGCTCCACAAACAGGGCAGCATCAATTGATCCTCCGAAATGGTTCGCTACTTTCTTGCTTGCTAAAAGCACTCGAAACGTCCAAGCTAACTTGAAGCGTGAGTCTGCACCTGAACACACCCATACTCGAAAGGCTTCGCATTGCATGTTCACGCAAGGATGCACAAACAAACCGAAGCAGAAAAGGACGATAATCACAAACAACTGCTCAGATCTTTCCCCGTGCAAGCATCCCCCCATTCACTGCGTGCTAATGGAGCACAAAGTGAATGCATGCGTACAAGCCAAACAGGTGGACAATGCACGACTGAATGTCACGCATGCCTAAACGTCATGCAGTTAAGAACAATACAGCTGGTACGAGGATCAAGTCTGTTTCTTCAGAATTTGGGCTCACTTGCTGGTTAGAAACATACGCGTTGACAAGCATACCTCCTGTCGCTCGTAAACAATGATGGGCACTGCTTCCTCGGTCCTCTTCTAAACCATGGCAGGCACTACTAAGCCCTACACTAATCGGACCGCCGGCCGATATATGTTCTGTCTGTTGCGCTGCCTAGATTCCCCAAAAAAAAATTCCCGTCTTCGCAGGAACAAACTCCGGCGGATGCAGCCACAGATAGCATCAAAACAACGGCTCACAGCCTGCTCCCAGAAAAGCGGTTGGTCGCACGTGAGCATAGAATGGTTAACGGTAGCGAGCAACATAATACCGTGTGACTGTGCGAAGGTGCCACCACCAGGTGCTGAGCCTTCAACATCGATGCTCTCACTTCATCAGTGCAAAGAACATGTCGAGGTAAAACAATCCAACAGCCCGCTTGCCTGCAAATTTGGCGCAACAGCATGTTTTAGGGGGAAAAGGTAAAGATTCGACCGTGCGACTCGGATTGTAGCCCAAGCTGTTGATTTGCTGCATCGACTGCGACGTGAGCATGTGAGGTGAGGGCGCAAGCTCTCAGGTACAGTAGGCGATCAAACAGACAGCGAGGCAGGCATACCGGCCAGTGACTGAACACTGCGGTTCTGGGGTAGCAATATCTAAAAAACGAATTATGGGGAAAACTCACATCCTAAACTCACGGCAAGCTCCAGTACGGTTCCTACCCCTAGTCCGTCGGCGTGATGCATCTGGCACAATTAAATATGCACAAACGCAGCGTGGTGTAGGATTCACATAGAAGCTCAGGCTCACTGCCTGCGGCCAACGGAGACGTCCTGTTTGAGTGAACTTCCACACCAACGGCTTACGTGTCAAGCATTCAGAACGTTGCTTGGTGGCATGGCACGTTCTAGAGTATCGAACAATTTCACCTCATACATTTCAGAATATCCTAGCATGCATTCCAATTAAATCTTCGGCATGGTCTGTTGGTAGGGAGTCCAGAGGGGCTTGCAACACAGATGACCACCGTGCCAGGAGGTGCTGCCCCAACCATGACAGACGTTAACACCATCAACAAACCTGTGCAATGTCTTTGCTAGACCAAAGATACAGGCAGCTCCAGACGGATAACTTGCTGCATGTTGTCATGACTACGGTGAGAGTGGCCAAATGCCTGCTGAATGCCATCAAACTTCCGGCACTGTGATTTCGCACTGGAACCCCTCAATCTTGCTAGAGTGCTCAATATCCCAAGCTACTACTTACGTGAGAAAAACCAATACTTACCCCCTGAATTTCAAATAGCGTCGGTTGCGGTGCTGTCACTTCAGCTGACGGCTAGAGGCGTATACTAAGGACTTTGGAGCCCCTACCCGGCTAAACCGTAGGGAATCGCTATTATTCTATTGTCTGTCCGCTATTATTCTATTGTCTGTCCTCAGGGCTGTTCTGCGTGCAAACTGCTGCTCCCGACAGTACGGAGTAAAGAAGCAGACGTACGACCTGGAACTCAATATGCATTTCGACGAGCAGCTCCAAATTATGAGACATCGGGCTGGTACAGAGGAAATAATTCCTTAATCTGGAGACTCCCCCGTGGCATAGTACTGCACAGGAGGCGCTCGAAAAGATGGTGCATGCCTCCTACCTTCATCGAAGTAGACCAAGCGTCTCCTCGTATCAGCGCAGCATTAAATATAGTTGGGGATCCTTCACCAGGCATAACGTCCAACATAATGAAACAGACAGCAGGACTCTATGCGGCCTTGCCGCAGTCAAGCTAGCTCGTAAACACTAGAGCGGTTCACGTGAAAGGGCTTGGGATCTCTGTTGCCAGTGTGCTTACATTTTTGCCCCCTTCTAGGGCCAGCCGGCAAATCAATATTCCAGCAGACTATGAGCTATCTTGTCTGTAAGGACTCACCAACTGAATGCATATGAGGTAACCACGCATCAGCAGTATCCTCACTACCATTCTACGCCTTACTCAGTGGCAAAAGAAGAATGACATTGCTTACTAACGCAATACAGATGGGTCAGACGAGCACGCGTGAGGAGGGGACTCCCCTACAGCGGAGAAACTGCACTTCAACCTAGTAAATGACCTCACTGCCTATCATTTAGCAGCTCCTATGGGTCCTAAACGCATCCGAAACAACCCCGTATGAGTTGACATTTGCATGCTCCCAGGACCGCGTACTTCAGTCGATGTCTCAGGCAGTAAAAAATTCGCTGCTTCAGGATTATGCCGATCAGATCGCATCGCCTCCGACAAAAGAATTTTTCAATTTGAAAACTCACGTGCTGTGGTAGGTATTTTTTATCGACTGCAGCTTCTGTAAACCCTCAGGAGTGGAAGCAGTGACGTGCAACGTAGCGACCTATCGAGGGGTCGCGACTTTCAATAGAGATCTTAGCCTATCCCGCAATCACTTCAACCCAGAAAACAATAACGCCCAAGCTGCTGCAGGAACAATGCAAAACCTAGCAATCAAAGCGCGTACACGCTGCACAACAACGGAGTCCAACAACGGTGCAAAGAAAATTTGGGGAGTGAAAGGCTCATACTGTCTCCTCTTGCAACCGAGACTTACATCAACAGAGAAGCCCTGACTGCGGAAGGTGCCTTGGAGCATCCAGAGGATGTAATGACACACCCATTACTGTTGATGGTGCACTCCCCCAAGGTATGCAACAACAACCCGCAAGCAAGGTAGACACATGCAGCCCTTTTTGGGTGCTCACTGGCATTTTTCACATTTGCGCTATCGACAGTAGGCTTCCTCTAATGACAACTGAACACACACTCCAACATGCAAACGCGTTCACATGGCTCACGTGCTGTGTTCCAAAAGTAGCAAAAAGAGAATGATGCCACCCGCAGTAGGGATACCATTCTAAAAACATCGACATGTACCAGCGCCTGACGACATACACTGCCCACGGATATACCTAGTAGAGGACGAAGCAAGACAGCATTGGGAAGGCGCTCTTAAGTGAGAAGCTACATACAACCCTTGCTTTCCTAGATCAAGTAACACACTGCCTGCCATCACAAAAACACCCATTTGCCATCAGTGCCACACGTTCAAGCCGAAGTTTAAAGAAAAATTACCTTTCATCGCTTATGCAGGCTTGGACGCCCACCCATTCCTACTCAATGCCAAGCCACCGCAGTGCTACCGGAAAAGTAGCCTACGCGGAAGCTTCCTGTTTGCAGCCCCACGTCTTGTATATCCTGGCTATTTTACAGGCATGATGCGGGGCGAAATATGCTGATATACAGTGCAATAATATCAAAACGGCTGCAGGTGAAGGGTCGCACAACCTGTTCCCATAACAACGCAAAAAGCGAAAGGCCCTCGGCTGACGCACCATCAGGCCTACTGGCGATGGCAATCTGTTGCAAAACACAGTTCTGCTTCAAGCAAAAACAAGCAATCAACGTCAAGCACGAATTTGTTCTGTCGAATCGTTACTGGCAAATGGCGCGCCGCCTAGATACGTATCTAGATACGTATCCAATTAACCCTATCGCTCTCAAAGTTGATCGATGGTTGCTGCCCACTTTCTGTAGTCAGGACAATGGCTGCATGGTGCGCCACAGCAAGCATCTACACCGACGAATATTTTGTAGCCAACATTACTCCGCACGTCCGAAACAACTGTCTTCTTTCTGTAGTTAAGGCAAGGCGAATCTATATGCTGGGGTTCTCCACTGAATTGCTGTTGAAAGGTCCCGACCAACAATATAGCCAACCCCTGATAACAAACAACTCACTTCCTGAACAAATCAATCGCTACCCCAATGCCATGCCTTCCAGATCGCGGCAGGCATTAAAGGCTAGCAAGTGTATTAACAGGTGCCTACCCCAGCCAGCTGGTTCGCACACATCAGTGCGCTGCCATAACAGCATGGTATGCGCCTGAATTTGTCCCAAAATATCGCCCAGGAATTCTTCTGGCCTTCTGGCGTAACCAACTCTACCTGCAGGGCTCGGTGAGCAC
>NW_013564774.1:0-5458 GCF_000499605.1 Eimeria maxima | reverse complement strand
AAAAAAAAAAAAAAAAAAAAAAAAAGAAAGAAATAAAAAAAGAAGAAAGAATAAAGAAAAGAAAAATAAATAAATAAATAAATAAATAAATAAATAAAAGAAATAAAGAAAGAAAAGAAATAAAAAGGAATAAGAAGGGAATAAAAAGACACAAAAAAGGCATAAAAAGGACATAAAAAAGCATAAAAAAGACACAAAAAAGGAATAAAAAAGAAATAAAAAAAAGGAGAAAAAAAGGAGAAAAAGGAATAAAAAGGAAAAAAAAAGGAGAAAAAGGAATAAAAGGGAATAAAAAGGAATAACTATGTGTATATATATTTACTTGCTATTATCCGCTAATAAGAAATAAAAAAGAGATATAAATAAAGCCCCAATAAGAAGAAGAAGTTTAGCTGTTGCATGCAGGAGGGAGAAGTTGGGGTGTATAGGGAGGTATGAATAAAAAAAAGAAGAGAAAAAAAGAATAAATAAACCAATTATTTGTATAATTATACCCTTAGTTAAGGAATTATTAAATAAATAATATATTAATGCACTATGCCTCTCCCCTCTTGGACTTTCTTCGTTAATACACCCTATAGAGGAAGAATTATAATTATTATTCATTAATAAGGTTAATTGTTTAGTTATTTCTCTTCCTCTTTCCTCCTCCGGTGTATAGGCACCTCCTTCTCTTAATAAAGAAGTAGTAAAGGAAGGAGAAGGAGAAGGAGAAGAAGAAAAAGGAACAGAACGACGACTACCACAAGGAGAAGGGTTTATTCCCCCTTCTATACCAAATGAATCCATTTTTTAGGGTTTAGGGTTTAGGGTTTAGGGTTTAGGGTTTAGGGTTTAGGGTTTAGGGTTTTTAGCTAGCTTAGAAGAAAGAAGAAAATCATAAAATCCTCAGGGTTTAGATGAATAAATTATTTTTTCTTTTTTTTTAATAAAAAGAAAAAAAAGAAAAAAAGAAAAAATAATCAATAGACATTATTCAGCTGTATATACAGCTGAATAAAAAAGGCACACAAGATGCTGCAGCAGCAGCAACAACACGTAATCCAAACCCTAAACCCTAAACCCTAAACCCTAATCAAATCAGAAATATTTAAACCCTTCCTTTTATGCCTTTTTTTATGTATTTTTCAACAACACAGCAGCAGCAGCAGCAACAGCAGCAGCAGCAGCAGCAGCAGCAGCAGCAGCAGCAAACCGCTGCCGACAAGCCGGATGTCGATACAGACCGTCCTTCCTGCTGCTGTTGCTGCTGTTGTTGCTGCTGCTGTTATTTGCTGCTGCTTTCCTTATAAATAAACAAACAAATAAATTATTTGTTTTATTTGTTTCTAAACCCTCTAGGGTTTAGGGTTTAGGGTTTACGAGGGTTTATTCATGCACGGCCTCCCAGCCCCAAGACCTACCGGCTAGCTATACATGCTGTCGACCCCTAAACCCTAAACCCTAAACCCTAAAATATATACTAATTAATTAAATATGTAGCAGTTGTTCTAGCAGCAGCAGCAGCAGCAGAAGCAACATTTGCTGTTGCTGTTGCTGTTGCTGCTGCTGCAGCGGTCCACGACAGTAGTTAAGGGTTTATTGAGCAGTCTTGAGGGTTTAGGGTTTAGGGTTTGTTCCCCATCATTTATTGATATATTTTATTCTCTTGTTGTCTTTTATTTGTCTTATATAGAGGAGAAGGAGTTGCGGTGTATAGGCACCTCCTCTATTATTTTTCTTCTTTTTTTTGTCTCCTTTTTTGTCTCATTTTTGTCTCCTTAAGACGCCCGTTGTCTTTGTTTGTTACCCCTAGACTCGATCCCCACTCGATCCCAACACGATCCCACTCGATACCAACACGATCCCACTCGATCCCAATACGATCCCCACCTCGATCCCAATACGATCCCATCACGATCCCAATACGATCCCGTCACGATCCCAATACGATCCCCACCTCGATCCCCACCTCGATCCCAATACGATCCCAATACGATCCCATCACGATCCCATCACGATCCCAAAATGATCCCATCACGATCCCAATACGATCCCACAACGATCCCAATACGATCCCATAACGATCCCAATACGATCCCATCACGATCCCAATACGATCCCACCACGATACCAACAAGCGCTCCCACACGACCCTAGCGCGGTCCGGAAACGATCCCGACACGATCCCCAGACGTTCCCAATACGATTCCGTACGATCCCACCACGATCCCCAGACGATCCCAGATCGGTTGGAGACGATCCCACGAGGATACTTAAGAAATTGTTGTTTCCTCTCTACAACTAATCTGACACCGCTAAACCCTAGACTCTAAACCCTAAACCCTAAACCCTAGAGCTCTCACCGTCTAAACCCCCCAGACCCTAAACCCTAGAACTGCCGCGCTGTGAGCTCCGTATAGCCTAAAACCCTAAACCCTAGAACTGTCTCCTGTGAGCTCCCTATAAACCCTAAACCCTAAACCCTGATCGTGGGTCTTGTAAACAATTACAAAGTTGGCAAACGGCCGTCAGTTAGGGGTAAGGAAAAGGTTGTCCTCTAAACCCTAAACCCTAGACCCTAAACCCTCGAGGAACGTCTGCGTTCCCCAAGAGTGGGTATAATATTGGGGTTAAAATATTCGTTATATATCCAATTGAAACGCCGTAAACCCTAAAACCTTTGTAAAGCCCTAAACCCTAAACCCTAATTTAGGGTTTAGGGTTTACTCATAAATCCATGAATTATTAGCTGGTGTCCATTCACATAATTCGTTATCCTTAAACCACAAAGAAATTTCCTTCTTTGCTGATTCAACAGAATCAGATCCATGAACAATATTACGGCCTACATCTATGCAGAAATCTCCACGAAGGGTACCTGCGTATACACCCCAAAACCCTAAACCCTAAACCCTAGAATTTAGAGTTTTTGCTGGTACTTTGACCCTCTAATCCACAACCTAAGATAAAACATAAACCCTACAAACCCTAAACCCTAAAACCCTCCCAGTCCATTAACAAGACCCGAGACCCAAACCCTAAACCCTTCCCATTCCCCAACCCCTCATTATCCAAACCCTAAACCCTAAACCCTAAACCCTAAACCCTAGAAACTGACCTGGTTGGCTCTCAAGAGGTCTAGTTTCTCCAAGAAGTTTTCTTCCCTGTTTAACTACATCTGTTCCTTCCCATACCATAGCAACAACAGGACCACTACTCATATAAGAAATAAGGGAAGGAAAAAAGGGTTTAGTGTTTAGGTCCTGGTAGTGTTTCTCTAATAAATCCTTTGTTGGATACACCATCTTTATTGCTATTAATTTATACCCTTTTCTCTGAAAACGAAGAAGGACCTCAGGTAATAAACCCCTCTGTACACCATCAGGCTTCAGCATTATATAGGTACGTTCTTGGCGGTTTGCCATTTTCAAGGGTTTAGGGTTTAGGGTTTAGGGTTTAGGGTTTAGGGTTTGAAAAAATAATTTTTTTTTTTTTCTTAATTATTCATAAAATATATTCATTAATAATATACAGATACACATACACTCCCCACACGAACATTGGAGGAGAGGAGAGCAGCGTATACACCGCAATAGCACCGCGCATGCAACACAGTGCGAAGCCCCAAACCCTAAACCCTAAACCCTAAACCCTTATTTTGAAATCTTAGATCATAAACCCTAAATATAACAAAAATTTAATTATTCATCTGTCTAGATCACCACACACGTCTTTGTACGATTCATCTACTAGGGTTTAGGGTTTGCGCGTCTAGGGTTTAGGGTTTAGGGTTTACGGTCAAAGGCCGTTAGCCCTCTAACTAGGATATAGCCCAAACCCTAAACCCTTAAACAGCAGCAAAGGCAGCAGCGCGAACAGACACAGCTGCTAGACACGCACCAGTATCCGTAGACACAACTGCTTCAGCAGTAACAGCAGCAGCAACAGCAACAGCAGCAGCAGCAGCAACAGCAGCAGCGGCATCAGGAAACTTGTCTTGAGCTACAGGCTGCTGCATCAAAAGACGCACCAGGCGCCGCCGCAGCAGCAACAACAACAGCAACCGCAGCAGCAGCAGCAGCAGCAGCAGCAGCAGCAGCAGCAGCAGCAAGGATGTCGGAGACAACGGATGCGCAGCACAGGGGTTTGGATTTATGTTTGCAAAGATTAACGAATTCTATTTATGGCCTTCTTGATGCTGCACTCGTAAACCCTAAACCCTAAACCCTAAACCCTAGCAAACCCTAAACCCTAGCAAACCCTAAACCCTAGCAAACCCTAGCCCGCACCTCGAGTTAACCCCTAATCCTTAGGAAACCCTAAACCCCATTATCTATTTGTAAACCCTAAACCCTAAACCCTAGCATATACACTTCCTTAGTTAACATTTAACTAAGGCACAAGCACAACACAACTCTGCCCAAGGAGGGTTTAGGGTTTAGGGTTTAGGGTTTAGGGTTTTGTTCCTAGGTGAATGAAGATGGACATCTTCCTACATTAACAATAGATAGCTTCTTAATGGAAGTACACATCATTAGTATCGTGAGTTGCTGCTGCTGCTGCTGCTGCTGCTGCTGTTGCTGCTGCTGCTGTTGCTGCTGGTGTTGTTCGTTCTGTTTCCCTGTTTTTAGTGGTTGCTGCTGCTGTTGCTGCTGCTGCTGCTGCTCTTTGCATGCATCATCGTTCTTTTTGCTGCTGCAGTATAAACATCTGTTGCTGTTCCTTCATATGCTGTATTTGCTGCTGCTGCTGCTGTTGCTGCTGCTGCTGCTGCTGCAGATAAGTTGCTGCCGTTGGTTATTATCCTTAGCAGCAGATATAGATGCAAATATATTATTAAATTCAATAAAAGATAAAAAAGAAGAAAAAAATAAAAATATTTTGCTGCTGCAGCAGCAGCAGCAGCAACTGCAGCAAGACGCACAACAAGGATTACTACCCTTCCCTTGTATTACACAGCTGCAGCAGCTATAGCTGCAGCAGCAGCAGCAGCAGCAGCAGCTATAGCTGGTGCTGCTGCAGCAACAAGAGCTGCAATAACAGCAGCAGCGTGTGCAGCAACCGCAGCAGCAGCAACAGCTGCAGCAGCAGCAGCAGCAGCAGCTGCAGCTGCAGCAGCACAATTATTTTCCTTTGCTAACAAAACAAACCCTTTTTTTTGTCTTTGTCTGGATAGGGACTCTTATAAATAAATAAATAAATAAAATAAATAAATACATAAATATAAATAAATAAATAAATAATATATACCTGCCTATACACCCTAATTATGTGACTATACACCCTAAATAGGTGCCTATACACCTGAATTAAATGTCTCTATTTATTAGCAAATAAATAATTATTTATTTATTTGTTTTTTTTCTTCTTTTTGCATGCAAACATTGCAGAGAATAAATTAGTTTTATATACACCTAAATATATATAATTATTTAGGTGTATATACACCTATATTATATATATATATATATATATA
>NW_013564773.1:0-48580 GCF_000499605.1 Eimeria maxima | reverse complement strand
CCGCATCCACAGAACCACGGGGGGCCGACACCTCACCATCTTCCTTAGGAGGGGAAGCAAAGAATCCAAAAGGGTTCGGCGCAGAAGCAGGCTGCGCGGCTCCCGTATCCACAGAACCACGGGGGACCGACACATCACCATCTTCCTTAGGAGGGGAAGCAAAATATCCAAAAGGGTTCAGCGCAGAAGCAGGCTGGGGAGCCCCCGTATCCACAGGATCACGGGGGATCCACACATCACCATCTTCCTTAGGAGGGGAAGCAAAAGATCCAAAAGGGTTCAGCGCAGAAGCAGGCTGGGGGGCACCAGCATCCACAGAACCACGGGGGGCCGACACCTCACCATCTTCCTTAGGAGGGGAAGCAATGAATCCAAAAGGGTTCAGCTCAGAAGCAGGCTGCGCGGCTCCCGTATCCACAGAATCACTGGAGACCCACGCATCACCATCTTCCTTAGGAGGGGAAGCAAAAAATCCAAAAGGGTTCTGCCCAGAAGCAGGCTCGGGGGCACCCGCATCCACAGAACCACGGGGGGCCGACACCTCACCATCTTCCTTAGGAGGGGAAGCAAAGAATCCAAAAGGGTTCGGCGCAGAAGCAGGCTGCGCGGCTCCCGTATCCACAGAACCACGGGGGACCGACACATCACCATCTTCCTTAGGAGGGGAAGCAAAATATCCAAAAGGGTTCAGCGCAGAAGCAGGTTGGGGAGCCCCCGTATCCACAGGATCACGGGGGGCCCACTCATCACCCTCTTCTTTAGGATGAGGAGTCAACAGAGGAGGGTCCACCGTAGTAACAGGCTCGGGGGCCCCTGTATCCACAGAACCAAGGGGGAACGAGACAACACCCTCTTCCTTAAGGGGGGAAGCAAACGATTCAAAAGGGATATTCGTACTAAAAGGGTGGTTGGCCTCCGTATCCACAGAACCACGGGGGTCCCACATATCACCCTCGTCCAGAGCAAGAGGCTTAAACGGTCCAAAAGGGTCCTCCGTAAAAGCACCCTCAAAGGCCCCCACATGCACAGAATCACTGGGGACCCACACATCACCCTCTTCCTTAGAAGAAAAAGGAACCAATCCAAAAGCATCCACCGCAGAAGCAGGCTCGGGGGCCCCCGTATCCACAGAACCAAGGGGGACCCACGCATCACCCTCTTCTGGAGAAGGCGCAGGAGGAGCCAACCCAGCAAGGTCCACCGTAGAAGCAGGCTGGGGGAACCCTGTATCTTGGGGAAAACGTGCGACCCACTCATCTTTCGCTTGTTGTTGTTGAGGAGGAGCCAAATCAACAAGGGTCGCCGTAGGAACAGGCTGAGGCGGATTACGTGCGACCGACACATCATCTGCAGCAGCCGCGTTCGGTTGAGGGACCAACCCCACCCGGGGCCCTGGCTTCGGTGCAGGTCGCATCGGCTGCAGAGGAGGGCCCTGTACTCCAGGTGCAGAAGGTTCACTCTCCTGAGACAGTGTAGAGGAAGACTCCCTCGTGGAAAGGGGAGGCGGGCCCCCCAGCTCAGGAGGCCCCGTTTTGACAGGTGGTGAGACTTTGAAACGCGGCGGAGGGGGCCTCGGCGGAAGAACCTTGTGAGACCCCAGATGAGGTGCAGGAAGTCCCCCCTGAGGATTGGATGCTGGCTCCATCTCTGCAGAAGGGGGGTCCCCCGACTTTGATGCAGGAGGTTCTTTCCGGTAATGGCGTAGGGTCCCCTCCAGCTGCAAAGCAGGAAGTAGTTCTGCGGCGTTAGGTAAAGCCTGCTGCAACTTCTTTGCAGCCGAAGGGATGCGCTTCAAGATCGATTTAAGAGTCTTTTTCTCAGGGCGAGGTGGTGGTGCGGGCGCCACCTTAGGAAGTGACGGGGGCCCCACGTTAGGAAGTGACGGGAACCACTCTCTAGCAAGAGGCGCTGGCCCCTCCATTTGGGGTCTAGGAAGTCCTCCCTGGGGATGAGGTGCGGAGGGGAACTCCACCGTCTCAGGCTGAGGTGGGCCTCCCAGCTCAAGTTGAAGAAATCCTTCTTGGGGATTAGCTGAAGTTGGCACCCCCGCTTTCTTCGAAGAGAGGCGCTTCAGCAGCGATTTAACGATTTTTTTATCGGGACGCGGTAATGTTGGGGGCCCTAGTTTTGGATGCGAAGTGGGGTGCTCCACCACCGCTTCAATACTTTTCTGGGGACGAGGTGCGGATGGGGGCGCCAACTGTGAAGACGGAGGGGTCCCCCCCATCTCAGTTTCCACGGTAGGTGGGGGAGGAGGCACAAATCGGTCAAACCCAGAGGGGCCACCCAGACTGTGTGAAGAAAATCCTTCCTGTCGATGGAGCGGGAATGGGTGCCCCACCCTAGGAAGAGGAGCGGGGGGGGACAACCGAGAGGCAGGAGATTGCCACTGGTTAACAGCGCCCCCACCCCCAGCCACAGCAGCCAGGGTAGAGGGCCCCTTCTGAGTTGGAAGGAGTCCTCCTTGGAATTCAGAAGGAGCCATCATCGGCAGAGGTTGTGGGGCCCCTGTTTTGGACCTAGAGGCCCCTTCCTGCCAGCTTATGTTGGGGCTCAGCCGCGGTTCTGCGGGGGGTTCTTCCTGTGGGGTGGAAAGGCGACCCCTGCCTGCCGCCCATTCAGGGGTCCCTTTTTCCCCTTCTCCCTTTGATACCTCTTTGACAACGACAGACGGAACATCGGGGCCCTCGGTGCTATCTCCTTTGGGGTCTCTTCCCTCCGACGCTATAGGGAGCCCCTCCTGCGGCTGTTTGGAGGTTTCCGCGGGGGGGCCTGGGGCCTGCACGTTTGTCTGAAGATCTTTAGCCTCCGACGTTTCATCTCCTGAGTGGGGCTCACCGTCGTTAGACTCGCCATCAAGGCCCCCCATCTGTGCCTGAGGGGGATCTGACGGGGCCTCCACAGGGAGATGAGAGGGGAGATCCTGCTGCTGGGCCAGAGGGTCCTCTTGAGGGGGCCCAGGGGTTTGGGTTCCCTCGTACGGGGGTCCAACTGCTGCTGCTCCCGTTGCTGTCGAGGATTTGCCGCTGCTCTGACGACGGCTCGGGGGGTAAAATAGCAGCAGCAGCAACGCAAGGACGGGGACCGCCAGGGCCAAGTGGAAGTGCAGCGGAGCAGGAAAGATATTCCCCTGTGTGTCCCTTAGCCTCAGGTCAGTTGCAGCTCGAGGCTTGCTCACTACCTCTTTTGTCGCTTCAGGGATTTGGGGGGGGGCCCTACCATCAAGCTCCGCAGGGTATACACAGGGCAGCCCAGCAAGCAGCAGGGCTGCCCCCACGACCTTCAACATAGGGGAAACCATCGGTCAGTATCCCCAAGCAATCCCTGCGGCGCCTCCTCCTCCACCTGCTCCGCTGGGTGCTCACGAAGAGCCCCTGATTCTCCAGTCGATGCTGCGAGGTTCTTGTACTTTCGCCGAGCGAAAAAAATTGGTCAGGATCAAACTCAAATTTTATCTTATTCAATTGGATTTAATTCAAATTACATTGAGAGAAAAGCAAAAAACTAGGGAAAAGCAGAACAGGCATTGTTTATCCGTGTTCTAATCACCCGCGAGCGCCGTATTGCGTTGGGACTGCAGGACGTTCACTGGGGAGGTTCAGAGGAAAGTTTAGGGAGGAAGCACGAAATCGCTCCGGAATACGTTAGGAATAGTTGTTATTATAAACAAGTACTCCGTTATTTGGGGGAAGAACCCGTAACAACTTCAACTGGACACTGATGAGGGAGGAATCTGTCTCCGGTTGTAAATGCAGCTCCCCAGGTGCAATCTCCATCGCGCCTCCAATAAGCCCTTGCTCTCCTAATATCTAAACAGTGTATTTGACAATTTACTTTGAGAAAGTAATGCTTTATTCTACTTACTCCAGCAGGGTAGCCCAGCCTCAGGGTCATGGTAATGTTTTTCCCTCTTTTTTTTTTCGTTGCATTAGCAGTCTAAACGGATCTACCTGAAACCGATATTATTATGTACTTGTGCTGGAGTGCATGCTGGCTAGTGATATACAAACAAATGTTGGATAGTTGTCAATCGCGCCATTGAATGCGTTAAAATTTGGCTTTGGTAGGTATGCTTGTGATGTTACCTACCAGCAAGTGTGCTATTTGGAGTAACTGAAATCTTAGTCGTAGACAGCAAGGCAGCCTCTTCTTCGCTCCGCTTCACCCAGTCCTGGACGTCCGCAGTACCCCAATACTCGCCTAAAGGAATTGCAAGGAATTGGTAACCTCCAATGTTCGAAACTCGAACCAGGTACCAAAGACGTTTTTCCCGCGAGACACCAAAAGCAACTAGGACGGCCATCGTTGGTCGGTTGCGTCACGCATTTGCACTCGTTATTTTCCTGCAGCCACGAGTGGGAAGCAAAGGGCGAGGGTTCGTCTTGAAAGGCAGCACTCCTTTGCCACCGCTTAGTGTCATCATATGCTCTACAGCTACATCCTTCCCTTCCAACGCAGCCCTTCCCACCACTGCTCCTCCAAAGCACACTGAAGCCACCTCTTCCCTTTTCCCAATGAATATCGCACGCTTCATTAGCAACTGGCTAGATGAAAGCGCTCCACTGTGTGCGAACGGATCCGGGCTACGGCCACGGGGACTTAAGGCCCTCAACTTAGCAACAGGACAGACCCCCCCTAGAGTTGTTAACTTGTGCCGATGGCAGACTACGTAATAATTCTGGATACTCCACAGATTCTGACCCTCCTGCTTCAAAAATTGATATTTCCACCATTGCTCCTGTTGCTATCCGTGCGTGAATTGCCGCTGCCACTGCTACTAGATTTTACACGGAAACATCACACGATAAAGCAGGTCGTTAAAACACTATGAACTCAAGCAGCCAAGAGCCGTGCTCTAGCTTGGTGTACTAAGTCGTACATGTTTGCGGTCGGGCAAATAAAGTGGAATGAAAACGCTTATTCGTCATTCCTCACCATAGGCACACTGGCCTACTAGAACCATCGAGAAACTGCACAAGTAGATCTTGCTCGCTATAGCGTACAGCCTAGCCCCTAAAAATGCAAGCTGTCCTGTTGCTGCTGCAGCCCACCATGAATGAGTTCGTACTCTGCAGCTGCGTTACGTACTGTGGCTACTCTTATTTTGTCTCCTGGTTGTCTCCTCCATTTTCCACATCCTTTAGACGCTGCAGGAGCTCGCGGTCTTCAGCTGTAATTGACTCTGGCAGAGCGACCTGAACATGCGAATGCGGCGACACAATTGCGCAGCGCTTATTCGGATACCCTTCCGGCTACAAGAAGATTAGTCAACGCCTACACAGAAGACCCATTTTTTGCTGCAACGCCATGTCACTTACCCGTAGCGTGATGATATGGTCGCCCCTTTTTCCTAAAGAACTGTCACATATCTTTGCTCCTCTCCCTCTTATGAGCACCTTTTGGCCGGATCGCGACAGGGGAGGTACTTCTACCTCCGCCATGCCGTCTACTGTCTCCACGCTCTGTTCCATCCATTCATACATACACAAAAATAAGACAGACCTGAGCGGTGAAGACAAGTGGAGGCTGCACTTGTAAGAGAAACAGGTGGAAGCGGAAGGGGAATAGCTCCCTCATCCTTGGGCTCACGAGTTTGCAGCCACTGACGGCATCTCGTAAAGAAATCCTCTCCTCGCTAAGCACATCTGCGCCCTCCCTAGAAAAGCGGTTGTGCTTCTCCACGTTTACAAATATATATCTGACGAGGCCAACATCAGCACACAGGCCAAAAGCAAATACCTCTACCGCCTCTGTACCCGTACGATCCCGGCGGGTAGCTGAACCTGTGAAAGTAGCTGAGAGCGGTTGTATAGTAAAATTCGTTGGTGAAGATCCACATCCGCGGTAAACACAAAAGTGATGGGGGTCGTCGATGCAAGTATGCATTGTTATTCGCATATTGACACTTACAGATCACCGGGGCGCCCTCCATTTGTTCCTTTGCTTCCTTCGCCCTCAACGCGCAGCAGAGACCCGTCAGAGACTCCTGCGGGTATGTTGATCTGTCAATGTAAATCAAGGATATCCAAAAAATATTACAAATAAATAAAAAGTCTCATTAGTGATCCGCCGGCTCCTGTATTGCCTTGTGCCCGCGGCCATTAACGCCAGCACTATTGTTCAAAACTTCGAAGTAACACAGGCGGTTAAAGGGAAATCTCAGCAGCTGCAAATGCCGTGAATACGATAGGAGAAGCCAGCACGGCGGGAACCGGATCCTCTTTCACCCATAGAAGCAGGCACTTTCACTAGTAAAGAACGTTAACACCAGCAGCAACATAGACAGGTGCAGCATGTTCGATAGCACAGTGAGCAGCATTCTCTCCAGTAGCCATGGTATAACTGTGATTGACCCTAGTAGTAATCCCACCAGGAGAGCAGCACAATATTCTGCATCACCTATATACCACAAGAATCACCAGCAGCGCTTCCTACCTTAAGAGACACGTCTTTGGTCACCATTCCTTCACCTTCACATGATTCGCACGGAGGATTCCCTGACTCTCCAGTCCCACCGCATGCTGAGCAGCTGATGGATGTTGAGACGACGCCGAAAGAAGATCGTCTTGTCTGTACGCGGAACATAGACCCCGAAAACAGAACCAAGAAATTTAGCGTCGTGTAGGCAAGCATCAACACAGCGTGCAATCGGTGGCTGTCTGCCCCCAAGGCTGCAGGAAAATCTACGCTCATGCACACTCCCGTGCACAGCCAAGAAAAGTGAATAGATCAAAACAAACATAGATATACGGTAAATATACGATAAATATATTACAAATTGACAGAGTAGAAATGCAAGTACACGTGTTCAAGCCCATGAAGATCATGTGAGCAGGACCTAAGGCCTGAACAGGTTCTTTAAGAGAAAACGCATTGGCTTGATATTCATAGGCATGCACACCAGACGGCTGGCAAGTGTAAACAAACACCCAAGTAAGCATATGGAATTAACCATATCCGTACACAAGCCAGTGAACCAGGCGTGTGCACGAGTTATTGTGCTAATTTGGGCACACAGAGACGAAGTGCACACTCAAGGAAAACTTAGTATAATATGGGGATATTAGCCAACTCATACAGCCTGAAAGCCAGCCTGCAGTAGCCTGATCGTGTTGAGCTGCAGTGTCCTCAATGAATCAGGTTGCTGGTCCACCAGTAATTCACTATACACTTCATGAGCAGATCGTACATATGAATCAACTCACCTCTGTCTGCATCCCTCGGCCCTCACACACTTTACAGGCAGAGGCTTTCAATTTCCTGCTGTCGTCCCAGCTTGAGCAGGCATCACATGGTTCTTGACGCTGCACTATCACAGGAAGGGAGGATGCTCCCCTGAGTGCTGCATCTACGAATCCGAGAGTGACAGCGCTCTCCACGTCCACACCCCGCTGAGGCCGCGATGTGCGGCGGCGTCCTTTAACTGCAGCAAACGGGCTATTGTTCCCCAGGAAATGGGGTCCAAATATGGCGGAAAACAAGTTCGAAGGGCCTCCTGCTGTTTTTTCTACCTCCGGCTCCTCCTCTTGATCTACGGTTTCTGCTGCATCCTGGCGTTCTTTCTGTGAAGTGGAAGAAGGCAGCGCGGGTAGCAGCTGCTGCAGCAAGGCGTAGAGAGGCTCGGGCACATAACCCCCCTCATCATAAGCAGCGCGTTGTTCGGAGTTTTGCAAGGTTTCTGAGACTTCGTGCAGAAGGGATGCCACAAGGGGGTCCAACTGTGGTGTCCCCACTCCTGAGAACTGCTCGTGCTGCTGTTTCTGTAATTCGTCCACGCGCGCAGCAATAGCAGAGGACGGAGCATCACGCTGGATACCCAGCAATCGATAGAGATCAACCTCTGTCTGAAATTGCGATACCTGCTGAGGTCCCTGTTCGCTTTTTTTCGATCCCTTTCTGAACCTTTCAAAAAATGAGGGAAGTGAGTCGCGGGAGGTGCTGGACCCTCGCCCTCTACTTGCCGAATGATTGATTACACCTCGATAAACAAATAATGCGCATGCACGGGGCTCTCTATGTAAACCAGCGGCTGATAATGGGCCAGACAGGTACAAAATGAGGGGCAGCAGACTAAGAAACAAACGGAGGCACTGAGGCACAGGCCTCCTTGCGGGCCACGCGTCTTGTGCTGGAATATTCATTGTGGTGGCATGTCGGCGAAATAGCTGGAAAAGTCCAAACTTAGGGAATGGACTATAGCCCTACGAGTCCGAAACCTAGAAAGAGGCACATTGATTGCGGCCCCTCATTAGGTTTCGCATAGATGGGCCGGGCAGTAACACAGGAAATGGGGAAAAGTGTTCACAGCGTAGCGATCCAGATCCCTAGTTTTATGTCAAGGACATTCAAGCAGAGAATTTGGCTAGTGAGATACATAAGAGAGCTTGCCCGTTGTGTGGCAAGGGTCTTTTGGGGGGCTGACCGCGCCGTAGTGAATATTGTGAACAAGTTTGATTATTGGGTGGAAAATGGAGTTAAGAGACACCTTAAAAGCATTTACTTCGGCAATTCATTGCTTTCAGCTGTTTTCGAATCGAGAAGGTTGTATTCGCGCTGGATTTCTGCTCGGCCCCTGTTGCTGCCATCTTCCATGGAAGCTGGGATCGTTGGGTAGTAGATTTCCTGCCATGCATGCTACAATACATTTCGTTTCAACAAAGAAATTTAGTGCTTAAAAGTGAACTGCAACGCTTAAACTGCAACTGCTCTCCCACTGCGTGGCTTAATGCTGTGGGTGCATTTCCACCCTCATCACACTATCGAAGGAAGTTGTTTATACCTGCTTTTCAAAATGTTGGTTTCCCAGTAGTTCCTACAGAAACACTGTGTTTATTTTATTTTACACATTCGCTTTCTCCTATGTGCGGGTCGCATGCGTCACCCGGCTCGAGTCGCGTATGTCTTATTCTTATGGTCTTCCGGCCACCACTAGCATGTTCTGCCAGGACTTAGCTCGTCTGTATCTCCTTGTATGAAGACTTCTAATGAAGACTAAGTAAGTGTAACTATTATCCACAGTGTTAGCTCACGTAGCAGAAGATTCTGTGAAAGTCCTGTCGCACTAAGCTCGGGGCATTGATAACTCACGAACTTCGGAGGACATGCTTGTTGCAGCAGCGTGATATATTTCAAGGAGTACTTCTCCTGAAACAACTGACCACCCACTGAGTCTCCAGATGCCCTGGACACAGCACTGCAAGGGTATGGGGCTAGTGATGAGGGAGGATGGCCTGTCATGAGCTGCGGCGCTCTTTACTGCAAATAGTGCTGCGACTGAATCCCAAGTGGAAGCACGTTCAGACCTCATTTGCTGCGTTCCATTAGGACAGCGGAACTTTGTTTAGCACGTACTTGACAGTGAATTGCAGGCCTACGCGCAAGTCTAAGTTCACGCACAACCACACGACAGAGTAGGGCAGGCTGGTATGAATTGCAAGGCGCCTTGCTGCAGCTCCTGCTGCAAAGCTGCTACACATGCCCCATCCATCCTTTGGCGCATGCGCTAACACCTTAGTCAATTGTTAAACAGTTGATCTTACCTCATTATCCAACTTGCGAGACAAAATAGGCATGCGTACCAGCGCCTATTCCGTCAGACCGAAACTAGGCGGCCTCAAGTGCCATGAGTTGAAGATCCAGAGGAACCCAGCCACACACCTTTTTTATACATTTAGCTGTCCAGGCCTCTAATAAAAAAAACTATACTGTTCCTCCGAAGGTTGCCCAGGTTCAGCACTTGCGCACGACGTGAGAGCAAAAGGGGGAAAATGAATTTTGCAGAGGACAAGAGGCATTCCGAAGTGCACTGTGAATTCTAATACACCTTGCATGAAGTGCGCAACAGCCACATAAATTTACGAGGTTTCTATGCTAGCTCCAGAGCTGGGCGAACTGTTGCCCGCTCCAGCCACCCAACGAAACTTCAGAATAACTAGTGCTTTGCTGCACCAATGCAATAGTTACTACTGGCCGGAATTCAGGGAGTTGTGGAAGGCTCGGGTTAGGCTAGAGGCTGTATCAAACAATTCACCCAAAATTCCCGCCAAGTACTTCTGCATTGGGTGCTGTATGTGGATTGTGTTGAAAATTATCCGGTCTAATCGTTTTTAAGGATACGAGGGCACGTGCTAGGCCACGGCGCAACTTAGGCAAGGGGCCATCCTGGCCATCTTGGGCACAGCTTTCTGTCTCAGCGGAACGTCCAATTCCAGGTTCTTCACATGGACAAGGCGACACTTCCACTCATTAGGGAGGGAGGGGAGGGATCAATGGTATGCAAGAGTCCATAAATGCGATTGGAAACTGGTGGAATATGCCTTGAGATACTTGAGTGGCACACTCGCACCTACATCGGGGGTTGAAAATTGGTAGAAAACGGGATTCACCTCCTCCGGCCTCATTCTAGAGAAAGATGAGAATCACGACGTCCCCTGTATATTTCATCTTTTGATGAGAGTTGGTGGGCCCACCACCTGCTACGCTCCTCTTCGCCGCAACACAAAACACGCGGCGACATAGCATCTTTACACGTGACTATACTCAAACTGCTCGGTGCTTGTGCACGCCTACGGCAAGTCACATCTCAACTGCTCGACTTGCTGTAGCTGTTGAATGAGACTTCCCGTTGATAAGATTCGAACGAAAAGCTGAGAAGAAGCCGGAAAATACTTATGTTTAGACTACCAAGACGCTAGCTGCAGATAACGCCTACGGAAAGCGCCCCGCAACTGTGTGGTTACCTAGAAGGCATGTGAACGCCTTATGTGTCTGGCCCCTACTACAAGGGCTGCCTACTGCTTGGCCTATCCAAAAACGAGGGATAGCCAGCGTTGGTCACCAAATAAAATGCAGTGGAACGCAAGCATTGTAAGATGGAGAATTCCATCTCAAACAGCTACGCGGAAAACGCGGAGATGTCGGAATTATTCATTGCACTGTATCAATGGAGCAGTTTGGCGGGCGTTGCACCAAGCGGAAAGAACAGACAAGCACGAAAAGCAGTGTATTTTCCCACTTTGGTTGTTCGTCGTTTAGCTGCCACCATTTCCGGTAGGTGGCCTCACAGCGCGGCAGCCTTGTTACACGGGACCACAATATATCCGCCCAGCACATGATTCGTATGCTATTTTTCCGAACTTTATGGCTTTTCTTGTTCCGATTGCGATGGTGGGAGACTGAGTTTCATCGAGAGGGTAAGTTGCTCTGCTGCACAGGATAGCTCATCAAGTTCCTGCTCCGCTAAGCTTCTTTTCTTATGCGGCAACTCGGGTGTGCTTTGCATGGCCAGCTCTGGCGACGAAAGAGCAGACTGTGGGTTAGAAGAAACTAAACTAGGAGACGGCGCATCATTGTAAGAAGATGGATACAGCCGGGAACGATGGGGGCGCTCCTTTGCACGCGGCGAGCCGGCTGTGTCGACAGTGTAAGCTGGGGAGGAGGCGCGATTTTCTTGGAGGCCTACTGAAGTGGCCCCTTGTGGAACCTGCAAGAATTGGCTTGACGACGAAGCCTGGAGAGGTGCCTGCATAGGGCCCATGATGTCTGATTGTTGCTGCTGATTCGCTGTAAGAACCATCCTCATATTCAAAAGCTCCCTCATGTATTCCAGCTCTTCCCGCCATGTGTCAATCCTGTAGAGTGCGGAAGTAGAAAGTACACGCAACAACCATGCAAGCGCCAATCTGACACACTCTACCAAACACATAAGATAAGTACGACTGCCACAGGAAATGCAATATGGCGTAAGCCATGGATACACTCACCGGCAGCATCAGACTACATAGGCAGTGTAATGGCAGAAACGATAATACCTGCAGCGGAGCCTTACCGATACTGCAATCTGATGTTGCTAACGTTTGTTCTTCTCATGTCATTTCCTTTACAACCCGGAATCCAATAGGTGTCGCCGAGCCAATGCCGCTTAAATTCGTCCTCGAACCCGCTATGGGAAAAAGGGAAATTGTAGTGAAGCGCAGTAGGATGGGGACATCCAAGGAGAGGTACGAACAAGCACAGGGAAAGTAACAATGCATTGGCAATACACGCAAACCCGAGTGCAGCGTGAGAAACGATAAAACAAAGAGTAACGTAAGATAACAATAGGGAGAACCGCAGAGACGGCAAAGTACACTTAAAGCAAAAGCAGTTCACTCATCTATATAACAGCATAAGGGAGTGAGCGAAGCAAAACAGGTCACATGCTCCCCTCTCTAGGCACGTGCCTGTATATCTAGATTGGTCCACCAACTATTCCCTGTTGACTGGTGGAGCCCTAATCTAACGCTCCGCTAGTGTGAAGTGCTAGTAACTTCAGTGCTTCCTCCTCGAACATACCGCAGTGGAGCAAACAAGGGATAAAGAAAAAACGATCCACGCACTGATGCAGACTTGCCTTTGCAGTACAGAGTTCCGTGCTAGTTCGCATAGGTCAACAGGAGAAAGCTTCCACACGTGCTGCAAAAACAATCACTAGGGCAAAAAAGAATCGTTTCAGATACTGTAACGCGGTGCAGCAGGTGCAGTATTCAGCTCTTACGGCAATGAACACTGGACACCAGTGCAGCGCGAAGTACAAACGCTATTTGCATGCATAAACACGCGAATACCCAAGGATGGGCGCAAACGATGGGGTGCCATATCTTGCCGATTAGAAAAAGTGGGACTGCTGCACCTTCCAGAAGTATCGACTGAAGCGAAGTAGGTAGCAAATGCCATGCTTTCAACAGTCTTACTGCGTTCCACTGCATCAGCGCAATTCCACTGATCATCAACATAGTATGTGTACAAGCACAAGCAACCACATCGGATGCATCTATCCAATAATCGAAGCCGGGAAAAATTCGAGGAACGCTCACTGCTGCGATCGAATATTCTTCTAGGAGCGGTTCGTCAGTAAAATGGAACATTAACGGGTCATCCGTAGACAAAGACACATTTAGTCCTATCTTGAAGAAAGAATATAAGGGATTCTTCGCTGCAGCAAAAAACAGTCAATAGGGTCTAAAGGAACCGAAGATGGGTTCCTGGCTTCTCAGAATAAGTAGGAGTGGAACACAAGCACAGCCCAGTGTAGTCGTGATAGTGAGTACGGTTTGAGGTCGACAAGTTTCGAGACTGCAGTGAGGACTCTTCTGAAACCCATTAGAGAAAAACTCGGACCAAGAGAGAAGAGAGAAGGCGAGGAGAAGCAGACGACCAACCGAACTAAGGGGGAGGCTTAAGGATTACGAACTCACTTATATCCATAAAAAGGGCGTTGTTAGAGAGGGGAGACACTGCAATGCCGATTTGTTTGAGATAAAACATATATTCCAGTACTGGGGCCCCTTTTAGCAAAATTCCGTGGTTTATTCCATCAGCCAAGAGAAAGGCTGCTGCCAAGTGGCTTGTGCTCCCTGCCTCTCCGCAGTGTGGCCTAGGCGAAAAAGCAGACGAGAAACCACTATGCCGTAACAATAAACAAACGAAAAGCGTCCGTCATCGAGCAATTAACAAGAAACTAATAAATCTGGAGCGTTGAGTTGGGTCGGACTTCATGTAGATTTCGATTCTTTAGTTGCCTTCGCAATATCAATTAACATGCAGCTTGTCTGCACCTCTATGTGCGCCACACACATTGCATAAATAGTTTTGGAATAACTTCCAAACCTACTTCGTTGGCGTTTATGTTTAGTCGAGCAGGCAGCATTCGCACGGGCAAGGGTTTCCATCGAAAAACACAGTGGGTGTGCGTAGGTAAAGAATGGCGGAACTGACCTGAAGCTAAGAGGCCTCATATTTCTGGCCTCGAGAAACAAGTTTAGCGCACGGATATTCGCATACATGTAAAATATCCAGTAGGAATACGGTGGGTTGTTAGTGCTTGTCCAGTCGGAGGGTGCGGGTAGTTCGCCACCCTCCATGGTGTACTTAGAGACTCTCGATTCGTCGTCAACGGAGTCAAATCCTACCATCTTCAAGAACGGGTACACAAGTACACAAATAAGCAAACCAATGACTTCCGCACAAGGTGGCCAGATATAACGATTCAGATAGAAGACTCCTTTGAGGCAGTGTACATAATCTAGCACGAAAGCTCCTGCCATTGCAGGTGCAGTAGTACACACAGCATGGTTTGCACGCAACGGGACAACTATCCACAGATCTAGAGGTGGACAAAAGCATGGCACACACCCCACAGGCGTCTTCAAGTAAACAATCCGCACGGTGACATACATGTGGCATCAGCAGGCGGGACTCCAGACAAGCAAGCAAAAGTAGCAAACGGTTGACGAGTTAGAAGCCGCCCTACGGTTTGTAGGAAGAGGAATATCTTCCGATGCTCAGCGGGGTTCTTTACAGCTTCAAACAGTGGCTCAAAGACATTCCTAAGTAATGCGCCAAAGTTACTTATCTCCCCTCGCTTTCGGTAGACGTGGTAGAGTCTGCGAAAAGTTGGACGGAGCAGAAGGCACACGAAAATTGAAGGCAGACAGTGGCATCGAAGAAGAACAATAGGAACTAAAGGGAATAGAAAGGAGAAAGGTAGGGGCATATATGGAGACGAGAAATTGCAAAAGCCTAAAAACAGGCGTAAGCACAAACGACGCTCACAGCGAAAGAGAAGCACTGATACGAAATTTTCGAGAGAGAGAGAGAGAGAGAGAGAGACAGACAGACAGAGAGCGAGCAAAAACGACAGCAGAAATGAGGGCGGGAGATTTGACTGAAGCAATAAGCCTTCAGGCGTGGCACGGCCAAAACGCATTTAAACAGTTTCCGAAATTCCACCTACAGTAGAGGGTACTAATGTAAAAATGCTGCCTGCCAAGTCCCAACGAAATGCCACACCCCGAGAAAAGCCCGCAGGTCCATAAACGACTGTTTTGTGTACCTGGGAACCTGAATGATCCAGCGAACGCGGCGAGAATGAAGTTTATTGTCGACCACCCAGGAAGCCAGTCGCTCCCACTCCTCGTATGATCTCCCATAAATAGACACGCGCCATTCTGCATGTTGATATCTAGTGGCCAACACGCAAAATCAGAGGATTACTCGTATGTGTGTATGTTGTGCACCCATGGCGACAACGAAAATGTTGCTGTTGTGCAGCTAGTGGAAATCCAAAGCTCGCCCAAGAATCTTGTGAGACTAGAAATAAGCTAAAGCAAGTCAAAGCGACAAGGGAGCACCTACTTTCGGTCATCCAAGTCCTCGATAACTTCCTTTGTCAATTCTGCGAGGAAACGGCCTGCAGCAGAATGACAGGAAGACGAAGATACCGAAATGGGGTAGGTGCTATCGGGGGGTTCGGGGGAACAAGCAATCCTACAGAGCCTCAAAAAGCATATTACCTTGTATGTGGTTGTCGGTCTTGAGAAATACATCCCGTAAGCATGCTTGCCCAAAAGGATTATATTTTTGATTGAACAGATCAAAACGTTGAAAGCATGTACCTGCGCAAACGCGTTTCAATTCCGGCAGCTGCGCTTGACCCAGATCATCGCTATGTAGCATATTTCGCATTTTACTCCCTACATTATCTCACCGAGGGCATGGACATTTAAGTGGTCCACTGAGGCTTCACTTGCGCTAAATCCCAGTTCTTTTTGGAACAAGCCCTTCAATGTGATACCCTGACCACCTTCCATGGCTACAACTGTATCTCCCTCCGTCCTGTATTTTTTCCTGAGTACCATGATTCATACAGAAAGTCCTTAACAGCATGCACGATCGAACACTCAACAACCGTGCGGCAAATGGAGAACTTATTTAAGACGTAGTTTGCACAGTCTGACGTCCGTGTAGGTACGACGCCTTGGGCGTATGATCGCTTGAATCTCTGGCATATGCTGTTCGAGAATAGGAATAGGCCTGTGAGCATGAAGAACCGCTGATGCGCTCGTGCCTATGCGAGAATGCATGTTACAGTTTTCGAACAGCATTAGTGTATGGTGGCGATGCCTGCTTGCCCGCAGTGTACGTGTACCTGATAAAGCGCAGTAAATGTTTCTGATGCATGCAGGCCGAATGATGGACATGCGTATCAACCTTCCTGACATTGTAGAAGTCTCTATGCTTGTTGTGTTTGGTTTCTTCCATCTCCTCGTCTGTCGCACATGTACGGCAGCAACGGAACATGGCAATTGATGCCATACACTAATGCGGAAAAAGTGGGGAAAGGTGCGAGAGTCAAGAAGTGAGGGTACTACGATGGTCTCGTTAATAACCTCATGAGCAGCGACAGCTGTTTTGGGGTCAAGCAAATAAAGATTATCGGCTTCGCGCAAGTGGAATCAATACAATCAGCATTTGCACCTGCAACATCTTACTGGAGTTAAACATCAGATGGAAATTAAATTTGCCCTCCAAAAATTTGATCCGCCTGTAGCAAAAAGTCTTGCAGGCTGCAAACACACACACACACACACACACACACACACACGCACACACACACACACACACACACACACAATTGGAGTCCCCTGAGAATAAACGCATGCGTGTATCGTAGTACGATGCAGCGAAATCGGGATTCCGTAGCACCAGCGACTACTGAAAACAAGATCTACGCAGCGGAAGCATCGGCCGATGACGAAGGCAACATGTCAAATACAAGAAACTGAGGGAAAGCGCGACAGCAGATGCAAATGAACCTTTGCAGAATGTGGGCATGAAACGAAATTGACTGCCAAACGTACAACTGTTCATTACTTCCCCGTGGAAACTCGTAAGTCTTAAGCATATGTAAGTGCACACGACCCATCGTAAACACTCATACGAAGGTATAATAGCTTTACACTGCATCCCTGTGAAAATTGCGGGACGATTTATGTACTGTGCACTATGTTAGTGCTCTATTACTTGGCTGGCTCGTGCGTGGAAGAGGGTGGCAGTAATTACCTGGATCCTGAACTGCAATCATCACGTCCTGCAAAGCAGCGAGGTATTCTCTAACACTTGGGATTAAATTTGGACTCCACAGCAAGGGTGGCTCCGCATCTTCTCTTTCAGGATCCCAAAATACCTAGTGTGCAGATGAGGACAGAAACCAGACGGCAGATTTAGCTTGACCTCGGCAGCACAGCACGCGCGGCAATTGAATGCATTGCTCACATGTGTATCTTGCGCAAATGCAGGTGTTTATGCGCCCTCTATCAATTTCGTCTCTGCCTGCAATAACATCTAAATTCACTGAATCTGACAGTTTTTGGATGGCCAGTCGACACACGACACACAGCGCAATACATCAGTTCATAAAAAGCAAGACTTCATAAATCCAAGGCAAGGTGTCTCCCAGGCATTGCTTAATGAGCCTTCAGCGCTCACATGCAGTCGCCTCTGCCATCGGAAAACGTACTAGACCACAATTAACCGACAATGTTCACATAAGTGGTCTGCATATCTCACCCCATCAATATCGGTGTCGGACACTTACATGCATTACACCGTCAATGAACTCGAACTTCGCCGAACACGCATTTGGGGGAGTGACGCTGAAGGGGTCAAAGAGCGGCTCTTTGCTCAACCCCTCATATACCTTCTGAGATCCATCTAACCAGCTGCAAACATCTGTGTCAACGTCTTGCGTTGTGACGCGACTCTCGAGATTGCAAGGAGGAACGGATCTGTCAACCAAACGGACGGCAGGGGAGAAGCGAGGAGTTCGATAGCGTCCAATAAACCGCCAGCGGTGTCCTAAGGCATTTGCAAGCGTCTGAAGGTCACATAGGAGCAAAAGTGTAAACTCGCCTAAATGTTTATCTCAATGGCTGCACCCATCTACACAAACAGCACACCTGACAACAAAAAAGGAAAGCTGGCGAGCAGGAGCACACGCACTTCATGGCATTAGGAATACGCAGACGCATATGCGCATCCAAGTCGAGTAGGACAAAGTCCAGATGCAGCATCGAATGAATTTCAGGCAATTCATGCTTGAATGCATTCGTCACGAATCTGCACAAGCGAGGGCCGCTTTCTCCCATGTTTCTGCTCACCTTTACTGCTTGAATGGTTTCATCAGAAGTGGAGGCGAGGATAGCCAAGTCTTTACTTGGCTGGAGCTTAACATAAGAAACGCCTGAGGAAATCAAGTGCCTTGGTGCTGTAGGGGCCACTGAAGGCCCTAAAGCCTCCTGGAGTTCATCATCACTGTCTGCTCTTTTGCTGAGGACCTGAGGCAAAACGCAGGAATCATGAGGTTTCAATATAGCAGGGAACACGGCAGCACAAAAAGCTTTCCATAAGCAGCAGGAAAGATGAATATAAGGGATGCAAGTTTCGCGGATTCTCGAGACCGTTCAGAAGGGAGCAGAGGGAGGGGGAGCGTCGTTGCCAATTTACATTCCTGAAAATGTCGTCCCAACCAACTTCTTTACCCACAGATGACCTCCTAGAGAAACTGTGTTCCATTTCCCGTTAGATATATGACCGCTGTGTCGAAGGCACCGTGCAAATTCAAGGTTGGAAAACGGGGGACAGAGCAACTAAATGCAAACGGAGTGCTCCCGCTCACGACATTACATCCCCAAAGAAAATAATCTGGGAGACATCGAAGGGGAGAAATTCTGTAGGAAAGAGACCTGGAGGCGCTACTAACTCATGTGCGGTGGCCTCGCGAGACCATCCAGAGACTCGCAGCCGAAAATACCCATCGAAGATATGGTGCCGCAGAAAAACAGCCAAAACAGGAAAAAACATCAATTGAAGTTTTAAACCGCCCCAGATATCAAAAAGGGTCATCGTTGATGGAAGATACGACTGTACAGGGGGGCCCAGCATGCAGGCCAAGTCAGCCCCAACTTACCGCATCGGCCCTTCACAATATTCGCTGTGTAACTCCCTATTCTCTGCGCGTGTGTGTTAATTCGTATAGTACGGGGGTGCAGCGTCATCAACATCTCTGCTACCGATTTCCATTGGGGGCCAGCTTCTCAGGTACAACACGATGTTTTGCGATGCTCCCAGCCTGTAGTTCGTAGCTTGTCCACTGCTGTAAAATGCCACAAACCCTCACAAAGATGGTCGGTACCCCAGTCATTGGCCATTCCTATATCAAGCTTTTGTTCTTCTGACCGTCAACAGCATTCCAGGAAACGTCAGTTGCTGCATGGAGGCAACGGCTGCAGTGGAAGGAAAGTCGCACGAGCGTCACGATTAATGGGTCAAGGAAAAACAAATCGAGTGGCTTCAACAGCAGCAGCTGTTGAGGGGGCTGCTACGCCTGCAGTGGGAGCTGCAGCCGCACAGCACTACCGGCACCAGCAGTGTCAGGAACCACCTAGCAGCTTCATTAGCCTCAGGAGCACTAGAGCTCACCCTTCTGTATGTTTCTAATTAAATTTATTAACTACCTATCCAGTGGAGCCCTCAAATGTTTTCGCTCCATAGTGTTAGGAGGTGGTGCCCCTCCAGCAGGCCACTAATTGCAAGTCCCGCCGTTTTTGGACAGAGAATCACAGGGATCCACACACCACCTAGATGTTGGCTATCATGGCCATATGTGAGTTATGCCGGAGAACGAACTAAGTTCGGCGCTTGTTGTGGTCTGCAATGGAGTCTGCCCTCGTGGAGGAGACGCTTGCCACCGGCAGAGGCGTATCGTTCCTTCACTGGAGGCAAGCAAAAGTGTGTGGAGAGCGCAAAGGAAAAAAGGATGCGCCGAATACTGAAAAGGCTGAACTACGCCACAGAAGGAGATGCACACCCGATTCCAAACACTAGGGAGTGGCATCCTCAGGAAGCGCAGCACCAACCCAAACGGGGCCAAGGGGGAGAAAAACGCAGATTGTGCTTTGATTCAAATGAAGCTGAGGCAGAGGCAGAGGCTGCAGTAGCGGCAGCGGAAGAGCAGATGAATTTTCATCTACGTAATCTCTCATCACGCTTGAAAGATTTGGATGTGTCTAGGCCGAAAATAAGCGCATTTGAGGAAATTCAAGTGCATGTGGCAGGTGATCGTGCAGCCGCCACCCCAATGCCTTCTTTTGCGAACTCCTTTTGTCATCACATATGAATCTGTGAATTAGCGTATAAATGTGAACTGTACCACATTGAAGAGAAACATTACCGATGCCCTGCACTGGTGAAGCAGGGAGCTCGGTGTAATTTTGTCCTTCCTTTGGCTTTGTATCTAGGACGGGACAGTAGAGGGACGGCAAAAGTAGTGCATCTCTTGCATAACGTGGATGCAGAATAGTCCGCTCGATTTGCAAGAATAAGGCATGCGTTGCCGAATGGGCTGTCCCTCCCCTCCCTAGACGGGGTTGCAAGGCAACGGTGAACTCTGTGCATTGGCTGCATATGTAGAGGCGCTTCTTTAATGTTCGCAGGCAGCAATAAGCGGCTGAGTGACTTGGCGCAAGTGCAACTAAAAGGGAATTCAGTCGTCATACTGACCCTGTTTTCGGAACAGCATCTTTCTAAGGTGCCGTTCCGTGCAGCTGTTGTCGATGTCAATGTTATTTAGCTTGCCACATTTTATGCGGCTTGCGCTTCTACCGTGAGTTCAAGCAAGGCAGCTGCCTTTCTTGCTGTGAAGCGTGTGGGAAGTGAAGGAGTCTTTTGCGTTTGCTCAGGTAATTTCAGCATTGAGAACGGCGAATGATAATTGGAGGATTGTTGAGGAGGGACCAGTAACTGTCCGAGTGCAGCTTCCAAAGGTAAACTAGTGCAAGCGAGAGTTTTGAGTGATAGCCAACTTCACTACCCTAAGCTCTGGGTTGAAGGCTAACATCCACCACGTGCACCTCTTTTGAATGACCGGTCCTGTCTTGTTTTTTTTCTTAGATGACCGAAGAGCTGCGGGCGTCATTCATTGCTCAAGCCAAAGCTGTAACAGAGGAAGTTGGTCTCGTTTTTGCCTCGGTGCTGAATCTGGTTTGCACTCGCATGAGATGAGATGCCAATACTGTGGAAGTGCTTTATCATCTCTCCTGCCTATCGGTTGTTTAACCATACCACGCAGCTGCGTATTGTCGCTGTTGCTGCTGCTCATTTTCGATTTGATAGCTGTCTCTTTCGATAATTTTTCGATCTTGGCATACGGCGTCGTTTCTGTCGTGTTTGCTCATTCAGTGTAAGGTCCAGATCCGGCGGATTCGTCAAGATGCGAGGGCCAAACATCGTTCCCTTTTTAAAGCTAGCCGCACAAGTGAAGACACCAGAAAGAATGAGGAGCGGCAGCTCCAGAAAATCACTGACGAAGCCATTAAACAGGCAGCCGGCTTCCTAGCTGACAGGCTCAGGCAGCTTGCTGCCGCCTCGTGCTAGCCATTGCCAGCAACACTTAGCCACTGGCACAGGTGGCTAGTCGTGTCCAACGTTGCTTTCTTAGCATCCATGGTGCATAATATTGTTACTGTTTTTTGCCTATCTGTGAAGTCCGTTGGAGTCTCATCCTTGGTAGGCATGTACACTAGTCAGGAAGCAACCCCGACACGGTTCCCCCGGTATGCAACTCGCGCAGCACCCAGCAAGAGGGCAGTCTTATGTACAATACTATGAAGTGCACAACCCCACCGCAAACAGAACTACAGTGCAAATAAGTACGGTGCTGTACACGAAGCGCGCCGGAAGATTAAGCCCAAAACGAAGGATGGTGATGTATGGAATATGCGCAATACGGAAGAAACTCCGGTGAAGCCGGCGGGAGCATGTTGGAAAGAGTCCTAGGGACGGCATGTACTTCGACGATGCAATACAAATGACGGCAAGAAGCAATGTAGAGTGCACTGCAGAGCAGCGAACAGTGTGATATCATGCATCACGAAAAACGAACACACTACAGCAGGCGGCAATACAGAATCCAGCAAGCAAAGCGAACAAAACGTTTGTAGTGCGTTACACAGGAATGAATGGGAAAGGAAATTCAACAGCGACTTCGGCGGATCAGACGTTGTGCAGAACTTTACGCAAAAAACCATAATGCGGTGCAAAATATGGCATAGTGTGAAGCCGAATAGATCTAATGCCCATCGGCGAATGCCAAATATTTTCACTTTTTGTGACTTGGAATACAGCACAAAGTGGGATTCCCACGAGTTTATGCCGCATTCGAGTGGTGATGCCCTTACCCGTTAACAAACAGCACTGTCTGGAATTGGGCCACGGGAACAAAAATGAGCCTGAACAGTTTAATCTCCATCAATTCTATACAAAGAGGACTCTGCGGAACAGCTAGAGCCAACACGTATCCATTCTTCTGGCATGAATGTAAATGTTCGTCTAAAGCGCATTGTATGGTACGGAAGAGGGAGGTATTGGATTCGTCCTAGCATGGTTAGTCGTGAATTAACTGGAGTGCCATCTCCATTTTCCTTCGTAACTGAAGAGAACCTCCTTCCACATTCTTGGCAACTTCCCTACACTTGTCTGGAGGAAACGTCTTCAAAACTGACCTCAGCTGCAGAGCATACAACTCCGCCTCTCGCTGAAGGTCAGTGCACTTCATCATGTGCGTCTTCAAGATTTTGCAACTAGGGCAATCTCCAGATCCACTGTTAGAGGCCACTCGCCTCAGGAGCTTTGAAAGAAGTAGCTCTGCATCATGCAATGCCTCGGACAGCTCAGAACCCATCTTCAGAATCTCCAGTCCCTCGCTAAAAGTAGGCACATAATTCCTTCTTCTATGGCCATGCATTATCAGCTTGGCTGCGCTCAACGCATTGGCTTCTTTGATTGTCATGGCTCCTGTATTTTGCCGACTACGGGCAAGTAAGCGGAGAGAGAGAGCCATCTGCTGCCTCCGGGAAAGCATCCCTTTTAATGCACTCCGGTAAATCTTTAGATTTTCCTCAACCTTACGAATCTCGGTGGTAAGTGTCTCCACTCTTCTTCTTACTGCATAAAGCAGTGCCGGTATGATAAGTTTCCGCAACCTGCCGAGCACTCCGACAGGCCTTACCTTCCGGTTGGTCAAGTCTAACTCATAGGCTATCAAACGCTCCCGTTTTTCCAATTTTCTGCGCAAGGAATTGGCAAGGCGAGATCTTTCTTTCAGCATATACGCCAGCTTGTCATTTGCTTCCTTTATGAGATTCTTCTCTTCCACCGTCAGGTTTTTTGTCCCGGATGAGGGCAAAATTAGGGACTGCTGGAGACGCATGTACTCCGTATCATCCGGAACATTCTCTAGTGCATCAATAACAAGAAAAAGAGTGGGCTTCTCCGGGCGGCGAGAACGCTGCCACCATGCTTGCACCGTATGCAACGGCTGGTGATCTTGCCTGTAGCCCTCATTAATGTTAGTTCCATCAACTGCAAATGTATTACGGCCACTGGATTCTTCGCTTCGAGTTGATCCTGTATGTAGCGGCGATATGGGTGGCGCGCCGGCGACCCGCGTACTGTCGCCGTCGATGCACTTTTTGAGTGAACCGACTTCTGCCAGAGCCAACATTCGTTTATATGAGCCGCCTGCTCCAGTTTGAGGGGAAGAAAGCTCTCGCAGGCACCAGAATATATGCGTGACTGAGAAAATTGCCACTATAAGAGATAAGAAGGCGGCTTTGTATGCAAAGCTAGAGTTCCCGGAGTCCCCAGACAGTATATTTGAATTCCTGAATATCGAATAAAATAGACCATTCTCAATAATTCCATCTTCACCTGAATCATCGCCAATATGCAGCGAGTCGCTTTGGCTGACGAATTCTGCGTTCATTCCTCACGAAGTCCCGTTGTGAGGAGTGCAAAGAGGTGTGTTGATAAGAGCAGAGATGCAGTAGTTCCGAAAAATATCCGTATCCTGTTGCCAAAGGAAAGCATGCGTAATACATTCATATTCATGATGCTTTGCGCCGGAAGAAACAAGCACGTTGTGTACTGAGAGAATCGCGAAAACTTTCCACCGCCGGTGACGTGCGGGGATGAAACCACGAGAGTACAGGAAGGGAAATATGAAAAGGAAAATGTTATTCCATCCTCATACCTACTGCAAAGGAAAAAATTACAGGGAATTGGGATGCCTTTTGTTGTGCTGCACGCGAGGGGTCCCCAACTGCGCAACGATGCACGCTGATGCATCGCCGTCGTGCAGAGCGCTTCAGCGTTTTTTAGGCCGAGGATTTCCGTTCTTATAATTTAAACATTGTTACAGAGTACCTTAAAAGGTGCAGCAAGTATCACTTCCTTGTATTTTTCACTCGTGGTCTGTGTCGCACCGCTGATTTGAACGGGAAGCCGAGCACAACGGGCAACGACTGTGTGGCATCCGTTACCTTTTGACAAGACATATGCCCTTACACTAGCATGTGTCATTCGAATAGTGGTCTCATAAGGCACCATTCCTTGGCGTTTAAGGTAAACAAATGGGTGCGGCGGTTATACTACATGTCGCTGCAGCATTCTCTCCCCAATGTTGGGAGGTGTCCCTCAAATTGACGCGTGGACCATCACCCGGTGTTAGTAGGCAGCCAGCGCCGACGGCGAACTTCAAAATAGTCTTAGCTATTCATGTGTAGAGCTAAAAATGGCTGTGGAACATAGCCTGCAAGAGGCTAGCAAGCCTTTTTGCAGTTGGCACGTGAACCGCTAGCCGGACATAGGGGAAGAGCAGTTCACAAGCAGGAGCTCTTAACAATGGTTACTATAGCGTTCATGCATACAGCCAATACAGATTCTTTGTTTTTTTATGGGGGGGCTCTTGGGCACAATGAGTTGCAGGAGGTTGCGTTTCACGGCGGCGGCTTGGCAGGCTGCCGCCTCCCCTAGCCCCAGGCGGTTGAACTGCCGAGCCCACGACACCTGGAGAAAGGCGAGGGAGGCCTGCTATTTTTAATTTGTTCATATCGAAAGTATCTAGTCTCCACTGTAGCTCACACTAGTTGTCTGCTAATATGCAGAAACTGCAGTGGGCGGTGTAACACCGCAAGGTTCACGGGAAGCTGGTGCGACAAACAAATATCACCTCCACAGCAATGCAGTATGTTGCATAGCCGCGAGTACTAGAGAAAGCTGTTAAAAGAGGACGATCAAAATTTGACTTTTGGTGGGGAAGCGACCAGCGGCTGGGAGACCCGTCGAATTGAATAAATCGTAATTTCTGCGATCCATGGAGAACAAAATATTTTTACAGCACACCTGTCGTGAAGAATGCCCCTGTCTCTACAGACAACCTAAAAATGAATTTCAACTCGAAGCTGGGGCAGTGCATGAATTTCATGCAAATCAGGGGTTTTACTTATGCGTGAACAAGCAAAAGAGTTGCACTCCCTACAAACACTTCCGTAATTCGCAGAGGAAGCACGACAACAGTGGGTGAATGTAAGAACCGTTAATGACTTCTCGGAGCACATTCGCACTATGGGGACTTTTCCGGCACACGCTGTACAACGTAGCTTCATTCATACGTCAGGGCAGCACTGCGGCACGGCGCCTGCGGGACAGAAAGCCCCTGTACCACCGCCTTCTGTTGCAACAACGGGGCAGCTCCTCATGCAAAAATACGCGATCCGCATTGGATGTTACCACTAATACTTGATTGCCCACAGATTCAGCGTGTAAATGCGTTTGGCTCGACAGCTCTTGGTACCTGGAAACAGTTCTACAAAATATTTAGGGTCATTCCTATGTAGGCCAGTGTTATATGCGCAGAAGCCAATACGTCTGTAGCACGACGACAAAGATAGATTACAACAAATGCTGGCCACATTGCTCCAGCTCTCTTCATGTGTGAGGTAATTCTCAGCTGTGAGACCACGGTGACTTGCACCATTAATTATGTCGAAATCCTGTGGAATTCTTCCCCAACACTTGAACATATTCCCCAGTTTGATAAATAATCTGCCTCATGTGCGACGAGAGCGTATTCCGCCATCCCTCACCGTGTAACCACTGGACCAATAAGCTACTTCCATACCACTGGTTAGTGAATGAGCTTAAGATGTACTACCATATCAACACTGACTGCAAACTGCGTGACCCATTTAAACTATTCGTGTATTGTACTTAAAATGAATTTATTGCATTCACTCTGAACATCAGAAGAGGGAAGTAGAACAGGCGGCACGGGGGCTGGCAATGAACTCTGACAAATTCTTCGACGATAATCCCAGTTGCACTTGCCTTAAGCCATATTCTAAATGTTCAGTGCATGGTTTAAAAAGCAATGGAGGGAACTAAGAAGTAGGGACACCGGCAAATTGACAGAAACAAGTTGATGATCTCACGTATCGATCCAGAAGCCAGTCGAACGCAGCAGAGGGACAAGGCTTGATACTTACCAATGTTATATCTGAACACTAGTTAAATGCACATAAGCACTTGCTGAGGAAAGCAAAAACTTTAATTCCCTCAGATTCGTAGATAAAACACGGCAGATGTTGGAGCGATGACTCCCCGGCCTCGGGTTCTCACAAGCAGCACGCTACTGTTTTCGTATGATTGGTCCTCAACAGCCCGTCTGCGCGTGTCTTTTCACATGCATCGGAACATTGTATATGCTTTGCTTATTATCATCCCCTTCAAGTAGAAGGCTTATCCAGAGTATTATTGGCTGCTTACCCATTACGAACGTGCGTTCGCCCGAATTGTCTTGTCTCGTCATAGGGGCACGAATTGGCGCAGTTGGAGATAAATTACGTCAAGAAACCCCATATTCCCACTCAAAATGCTTTAGCAGTAACATCTGTTGTCTTTCCTTGGTGGTCCTGACCTAATTTACATCTTTTCGGGGAAATGGTTGGGGAGGTCGACACAGTTGCTAATTCTGGAATCGTACGGGAGGCCTCAGGTATGTACCCTGTCTCTGAAGAATACATCAGCAATGACCATCCGCTTTATGTAGCGCTTCCTCCCAGACGTGAGCAGGGCCATCGAGTCTTGCACATGGTGAGCATCCTGTGCCTCTCCGCAGCCATATTCCTTTTACTGCGGGGTCACCATTGTGTACTGTTACTGGATTCTCACGGACAGCTAGGGGGTCGCTTAAGAGAACGCGTGCTTTCGCTGGCGGAGACAGGTCGTTTTAGAAGATGCGTAGAGTCTGGAACGGTGTTGGAACGTGCGGTTCCCCAAGGCACTGGAAGTGATGATTTAAGTACAGCTTCAGGCGGTTCTTTAAGGGTTTCTTCTGAGGGCATTTCAAGTGGAGCTTCAAGTGGCTTCGAGGGCGGCCCTCTGATTGGCGCAGTAGGCGGAACTGGGACATCAGGTCTTCCTGCGCCGACACTAGATGAGTCGCAATATGCGCAGGAGAGCATAGTTCATGGGTCGCTCCCAGTTTCACCACATACCGCGTTTCAGAGAATTCTTGGACGTTTGGGGGTTTCGAAGAAGATTCCATTCGATTTTGCCGCACGCCAGGGCCCTTTGGAAACGCGTGAAGGAGGCATTTCGGATCAAATCTCTACAAACGAAAGGCAACAAGAAAAAAATTCCCCCACTAAGAAGTCCGTCCCGTCGAGCAAGGTACTGTTGGATGTCCCATTAGACAGAGCGGAGCATGCACGCCAACTCCGGCTCCTTCAACCTTCTGGAGATGTTTGCGTGGATATGACCGAACAAGACTTGGACCTCCTGCACACGGCGAAGCGACATTTGACTCGCATGCTGAATAAAAGGAGTCATCTTTTAAATTCGCTGCATGCAAACTCGGCGAGGCAGAGCCTTCTGCAGGGCCAACTGTGGTTGCAGAGATCCACTTCTTCCGAAAGGCACCGTCTTCAGGGACGCCTTCTTCAGTTGCAGGAAGAAGCTCGCCTCCTAGAGTGTCAGTTGTGGCGAACTCGACGTGAACTAAAATCCATGATTCCTCTGCAACAGCACATGGCCCTTTCTTTGCGTTTAGTTGCTCGGCGTCGTGCAGCCGGAGCGTACCTCTCATCCAGAGGGGCAGCAGCGTTAAGTGCGGCAATTCTCATAGTGGATGGCAGTGGAAGAGAACATGCTGTGGCTAGTTATACGGAGGAGCTGGAGATAAAGAAAATGAGTATGGAGCTTTTGCAACGAATGCAAAAAGCGACGGCATCCCTTACAAGAAGGATGGAGCAACTTGACTCGGCTCCCCCCTCAGGGTTTGGCAATTTTCGCACCCTTCAGCGTCTTGGAAAACGCCAGCAGAAGTGCAGAGCACTCCAACGAGAAGCTTCCGCATTTATTCTACAGCTTAGATTCGTTTTCATGAGCACCTCACCAGCTCGGACTATAAAGAACTTGGAAGAAGCAGACAGACAGTTACGCAAAGCTGTTGATCGATGCAGTCATCTTTTACTGCATCGGCAGCATTCGGATAGCTGGAGTTCCTTGCTTTCTATTTTTAGGCGTCTTAGAGTTGGAACAGCTGGAACTGAATCAATCAGGGAGCCATCTGATACTGGCAGCAGAAGCAGCAGCTTAGGCTGAAGACTTCAACGGCGACAGATATTTTTTGTGGTTGATTGATTGATGTACCATCAACTACCACACTTCAACAGACAGTAATCTGTTGTTTTGACGGATTTTTAAAGATTATCGCACGGAATTTTTTGTAGCACAAACATCAGCTTGCACTGGAGGGAGCCTGTGGAATGTGGGCGCCGCGGTGGACAGCATTGGATGCTCCCCAACTTTAGTGCTGTGTTTTTGCATATCATGCGTAGATATAGGAACGCAGATACTTAAGGTTCTTCACATTTTCTCATATTCAGGAGATTAAGCATCAATGTGTCCAGCATTCGGGCGAAACCCTAGTTGGGCTACGATGTCTTAAAGGTAAAGTATAATGGCAGATTGTTCATCTGCAGCTGCAGCGAATACAGTTGCTGAAGTCACTTTTCCGCTTGGCGCCAGAACGTGGTTCAATTGGACGTTGAATATGATGCATATAGTGCGGCAATGTAGTACGCCTTAAGGATTGCGCTGGACTGTACACAGTAGAAGGACCGAGGTGCAAGAACGCAGTAGGTGAGCCATTTCAATGCTTGTGAACTCCCACGGTCTCCCTCAAGGCAAGTTTTTAATATGCATATGTGGAGCCTTGTACATGGATATCCCGATGGAATATGCTGGAATGTGCGCCTCGTGATTGGCTATGCAAGGCGGGTGTGATCTTCCGGGTGATCTATCGGGTTCCCCTAATCAACATTCGTTCTCAAGTATTTTCCTAGGAGCCTATATAAATTGCCTTCTTAGGGAGGTGCATATTTACAGGGACGTCTAGAAAAGCGACGGTCCCCCAATTTGTAAATTCGTGGCTTTCTGGAAGTATCCCAGACTGAGAAGCCAGCTTGCCGAGTTTTGCCGCAGCATTTAAGCCTGATAAACCCGCTACATCTGTGATGCACGTAACTTCCGCATTGGCTGCACAGATTATTGTGAATTGCTATGCTGGGTTGCCCAACTGATTTACGTGGAAGACGCAAAGCACATCATCCTGCACGATAACCTTACGTTCGCTTATACGTCAAATCCAGTTATTTTTACATGCACCGACCCAGTACACGATATAAGAAGGATCCTTTTGTTATCACTGGGGTGCCTCTGTTCAAGTACATGCTCAAGTTCAAGTACCAGTTTAAGAGAGGACATGCGATACGCGGTGGAATCGTATTCGCGTCTGGCGAGCAGGAAGTGGAGGGTTAAATACCCCCATATTGTTGGTTCACTCTGGATTGCTGTATTAAACACCAAAATAGCAGAGAACACAACTCCTCCGGCTGCATGTAGATTGAAGGCAAGCTTAGCAGATGGGTGTCTTGAATGGCAAGACATGTCCAGCGCAGGCCACGGGCTACAAGACAGAAAACGCGTCGTAGGGGTGTCGCGACAGCAGTGTAACGATGAGTAATGTATTTTACCCGGTTTTACTACTATATAGGGAATGAGCCTGCAGGTATTAAAGTTCATCTCCCGCTGGCTTGGAGTGTCCCCAGGACGACCAGCCACCACCCCTGGCTGGATCTACCTGCTGAAGGCGCAGCCATCAACTAGACCGCTAAGAGAGTGACCTTTCCGCCAGATTGGGTGTCTTGCCGAATAATCACCTTGAGTTTTCCATTTTTAAACTGTTTCTTTCTCTTCGTTGCTCCTTTTCCCGTCATTTACGCCAGGGGCTCCTAGACTGGGTAGTGCTGGACTGGCCGGACCCTCGGAGTCTCGCCTAAACTGGCACGTACCTGTTTATTTTATTCCTTTCTTTGTGTTGTTTCGTTAGAGTAGGCCCGATTAGTTGAATATCCTGAATATTTCTGGCATTCTCTTGCATCGAATGGTCCACACATGCTGACGCTGCATGCGTGTCTCGCGCTCGCCCACGGTCGGTTTTGTGTCTGTTCAACAGCTAGAGAGCGAAATAAATATAGTTCAATAGTTCGTTCCTTTCTCTTGGATCTGTGGCACAACAAAAGGACTGGACGGGCTTAGCCCTTGGCTCTACATTCCTTAGGGCTTTCCTGCATTTGTATTGTTCCTGTAAGGGTCCCTACAACATCTTTCCTGTGATCACGCCTTGCCCCCATATAGTTGCCCCATATCTGTATCCTAAGGAATTACTTTCGCCAGCTGCTGCTGCAGCAGCAGCAGCTGGCGCAATGAGCCCTTCTTTGGCCCGGAAGAGGCAGCAAGAGGAGCCTCCAGTTCCCCCAGTTTCACCTTCCCTTCCCCCATGCCGCCTTTCGCAGCATCCTAACACGGAAAGCCCTCCGAATTCGCTGCATCTAAGTCCGTCAGAATCTCCGATTCCCGATAAAAACGCCCGCAGATCAGGGCGGCGTTTCGCATCATTGCAGCGATTGTGCGACTGCTGTGTCTCACCCAAGCGGCGAAGAGGCCCCCGACGAGCACGCCACAACTTACGCTTTACGGCTGTAGCAACAGGACCAGGACCAGCCGGTGCATGCGACGAAAACGGACAAATTTCACACTTTCACCGTCGATCCGCCAGCAACAGCAATGCAAGGACACGACGCCGGAAATGTTCAGGACCATCAGGAAAAGCAGCATCAGTCTTGGACGCAGCATCATCTGAACCAGTAGCAGTAGAGCATAGAAATGCCACTAATATTTGTTGCGGCAGCAGATGCCAGACCTTCCTGCCGACCTCCACCGCTGGCAGGGATGAACTGGGTGGAGGATATTTTTTCCCTTGTCTTGCAAAAGCCAGAACAAAGGAAGTATCCCCTGCGTCAGGTTGCGTTGCTGCTTCGGTGCAATCAGGAACAACAGCATCAACTGCTCGAGGAGTAAATGAACTCCTTCGAGTTCCGGTGCGTGGCAGTGAGGTGCTAAGTGCCCTTCAGTCTCAGCTGGTGCATCGGCAACTGCAACAGCTGCAACAGCAGCAGCATGGCGGCAATATCGGTTTGTTTTGCAATCCTAGTGCTGGCCAGCGCACTTCCGGAATCTTTTATAAGGCTGCTCTAGGGGTTTCAGCAGTAACAGTAGCGGCAGGCACTGCTGTTGCATGCAAATGTGTCCGGCACAAGGCAACCCAAACTGCAGCAGTGCTGCCCGCTTGGCCTCCGATAACTATTTTGTCTGAGCATATGGCAGTAGCATCAGCAGCAGAAGCATCGGCAGCAGGAAAAGCCATTCTTCCAGCGGCACTAGCAGCGGAAGCAACAATATGCGATGGCAAGCCAACTCCTGCATGCTCTGGAGGCGAGAAAACTGCAGCAGCAGTAGCTGCAGAGGCTTCGCGTGCTGCATTTCTGCGAGAAGAGCTGCTCAACCTTGCTGAGAGTCGGTACACTGCCGTCTTTGTTCCTGTTGACCAACATTTATTGGAGCAGATGAATGATGAATTCATTAGATCCGATATCAGTCGGTATCCTGTCAAGAACACACCCTCTGGTAAGTGCCCACCCGAAACCTTGTTGGTATCTACATCCTGAGGGGAAGACGTACAGCGCTTCTTGAGCTGTGGATTTTGTAACTTCAAGTGGCTGTGCTTGCGCGAGCCCTTGTGCCGCTTGCGTCTTTTTCTGCAGCGTAATGCATTCTTTCGTGCAATGTGTTTGTGTTTGCTTGCGTGTACCCTGTGTATCTCTTTATCGGTAGGACTGAGTGCCTCTCTAGAATGATTGGCCTACAAACTGCTTGTATATGCATGCTGAGTGATTGCTTTATTTTGGCTGTCACTTTGTGAGTGCCACTGTTGCAATCTGTGCATTGTGTTTGGGGGTCTCGTGTGTGTGTGTGTGTGTGTGTGTGTGTGTGTGTGTGTGTTTGTTTGTTTGTTTGTTTGTTTGTGTTTGTGTGTTTGTGTGTTTGTGTTTGTGTCTGTGTGTGTGTGTGTTTGTGTTTGTGTTTGTGTGTTGGTGTGCTTGTGTTTGTTTGTGTTTGTTTGTGTTTGTGTTCGTGCCCGTGGGTGTGTCCGTGCATATCTGCGTGTGTCCGTGTGCGTGTTCGAATGCGTTGTTTTTGTTGTGATTGGGGGTTATGCTTACAGGCATTGTATTTTACTCTCCGCGATACTCTGACGACCGCTTTATTTACCGTCACGTCCTCCTTTCAGCGGGTGTTAAAAGAGCAGCAGAAGAGATTGCGAATGCAACAAAGAGTAAGGGAAGAATGATCTATCAAAGCGCCGTAATATAGGACAGAAGAAGGGGGATAAAGTGCGGATGCAATGCAGGAAGAGAGCACCTGGTTATATGTAGTGCATGTGCGATACCGAAGCAGGCCCAAGCCTGTTAAGCTTTAGTACGTATCACATGAATATACTAGGGAATACAACATGAAGTGAAAGGCCATCAAAGACAGGAATGGAAGATAGCAGAGCCAGATGCTGTTCTGCTATGGCTATCTACCAATATTAGCGTGCATGCACCGAATTTCGGTAATAATCGTCGTAAATCCAGAATCTTATGACGGCAGAGATACACGGAAAGGTGCAGACGTTGATGCAGCTTTTTGTATTCAGACAAGTTAACTATATTCCGTTCCCCCACACTCTGTAGGGTCGTTTTTCTTCGCTGTTGCTTTTGCGTTTCCCCTCAGGTGCGTTTCTAACGGAGGGCCAATTCATCTATCAGCTTGGCATACATTTATCACCGGGATGGGAACACTTTATGATTTTCAAAGGTAGATAGCCTACACATGGAAACCTGTGATCAAACATGCCAAAATGCGATGGAGGGCCACGCTGCTTCGTATAAATGTTCGATATGCCAGACGTTCCCGGCCAACATCTGATTAATTTAGCTTCTTCTGCACGTTATTCGTATTTGCTGTGTCCGTTGTCTTGTTCAATCGAGGCATTGGCCTCTGCAGCTTATTTATGTCCATAGAAGTCTTGCTGCACACGTCCAGTTTTAATTATATCATTTCCTACCTCACTCTAGTTGTCTTTACCACCCTCCAATTCCTGTCTCTTGCGTTTATTTATTTTTCCCTTTTTCCAGGAGAGATGCGAGAGTTGATATTGAGGAGACCGCAACAGCAGCAGGATTCTCCACACAGTCAAAACCATGCACATATTGACGAGGTATGTTAGATCTGGTGCACAATTTGTTGTCCTCATATCCGTGTTGTTGTACCGATAATCTTGTCATCCCGCTAATGCCATTAGTGCTTTCAGATTCTTGGCCGTTCAGATATCAGATGAGAGCGATGATTCTGAAGCAGAAGAATCAGCAACGCCGGCGACTGCTACAGAGTCACGATCACCACCCCCAAGACATCAAGACTTAGGGAGCCTGCTGCACGAGATCGCTGACACTGCAGCCATTCATCAAATTAGGCAGCAGAACTTAGTGCAGCAGAGGATGGCAATTGCCAAGGCTGTTGAGAAAGCAAATCGGCTGCTGCTTTTGATAGTGCAGCTGCAGCGGCCTCCTCAGCATGTCCCACCGAAAGTGTTTGATAGAATGAGGTGTCTTCTGGCTAGCTATTTTTTCAGTTCCCTGTCTCATTTTTGTTCTGGAGAGGAGCAGCAGCAGCGATCAACTGGTAGGAAATTTTTCCTCCAAAACGGCAGTATCGGAAAGCAGGGTCAGTTGCTTCTCCTGCTACTGCAGTCTGTCGCTGCCGCGAGGCAGCACTACCCAGCATCGGACGCAATGGAGTTGTTGTTCCTCCAACACAAATTATTGCTGCAGCACCAAGGTTTGATGCAACAGAAAGTATCCCGGATATCTTTGCGTAGAATGGACAAGCGCCAGCAAATCTGCGCAGCGTCATGTGCTATAGAAGCACCTCAGGAGCTGCACGAGAAGCGTTTGGAGCAACGGGAAGACAAACAACAAAACCGACAGTGTCAGGAAAGTGAGAAGCTACATCAACAAAATGGAACTGAAGAAACCTGTAGAGCGGATGACGTCCACCTTGATATGAGTGACTGCCAAAGTACTTCAGCACTGCGTCTTCGGAAACGTCGAGGCCCCTATTCAAGTGAGCAATCTGCAGCCCTTCCAGTCATGTGAATTCCTGAATTGGTAGCTGTAGGTTCAGCATCTTCACATTTTATGTTGCAGCGTGTTAGTTCGGCTCCGCGTTGTGGTTCTCTGTTCAGCATCGCCTCTTCCCGTGGCCACCCCACATATGGACAGCTCGCCAATGCAGCAGCATGGAAAACGGCAGCCTGCTTGCTGCAATGCAACTGCTGTTGCTGACGATAGCGCCGGTTGTCCTGATGATGCTTCTGCTGCCCTTGAGAGTGCTGTTCCACCAAGAAGAATGGCAGCCAAAGAACGAGCTACCAGCCTGCCAGCTGTTGCAGCGGGAGGTATTGGCAGCCCCACCTCACAAGGGAAAGAGAAAAGGAGACGATGCCCTTTGAAGCAGGAGAAGCTCTGCCGGTAAATGGAAAAGGAACCCACGCTTAGGGAGCTCGAAAAAAATGAACTAATGACAAGCGGCGCTCTATTTCATCACGGGACGTATGCATCTCTGTGGTCCTGTATGCATGCAAAATTACTTTTGGATGCCGCCACCAACGCCGACAGCGCTAGCCAGTCATAGCTGTTGATGTGCCCAGTAAAGTTTCAGTCGGTAAGATTGTGGGACATTTGACTTGGAGTGGCGCGAAACTGCTGGCTGTGCCTGCTGCATCCAGGATTTGGATGTGTTCGGCGAATCCATAATACAACGCGACTGTTACAGAGGCGTATGAGCATGAGATCACCACAAGGCTGACTGTAGGCGAATGGCTGCAGAGAGCAAACATGCCTTCTTCAGTAGTATCAACGATGGCAGGCAGAAACTTTAACGAAAGCGCTCAGTATGGCCCCAAGAGATTCTGCCATCCCCGGGTGATGGCCAGCGTGATGAAGCTTATTTTCTTTCTCGATAAAAAGGTGGCACTCATCTAATAGCGCTGAAACGCGTTTTTGGGCGTATCATTTTACCTTCCGTTTTGCTGTGAGGTGCACTCTTGAGTTACGGCTCGTCGCCTTCTGATTGCGCAACCCTCCACTCCGAACGGGGTAGGGCAGCGAGCCTTTACTACACCAGGGTAGATTCGACTACATGGAATCTTTGTGTCACTTCCAACTTTCTGATATGTTTGTGGAGATCCACTTGTAGCATAGAAGAGATACATGCTGGCATCCTTGCGAATAACGAAACCTTGCTGTATCGAAACATCGTCCCTGTGCTAAGGCCTCGCTTTACGTTGCGGTAAACCTCAAGAAAAGGCATGTGCTCCCATAGTGGTGAACTGCCATTGTTTGATCGTCCGAACCTGGAATTTGCTTGAGAGTCTACTAACGTGCATGATGCCAACTGATATTCCCCACACACTGGAGGGGTAAAGGCAACAAATACTCAGCGTATTACTAAACGAAGGCGACGGACATGCATTCGTTCCGTGGGAGGGTTACTCGCATGGCATCATTATTGAGCTGCTATCGTTTCCGAAAATGCTCACACAAACCAGACCTGTTCCTAGCATTCAATGCTTGCAGTGGTACCCTGTGTAGCAGTTTCGCTGCTAGGCATAGATTAAATTCCAAACAGCGCAATCGCCCTTCCGAACACATCCATTAAATGGCTCGTTTGCGACATGCACTGGAGTCCTGTGGCATAGAGTTAAGACCTCACAGCAGGACTCGTAGGACAGGTATTAGCGATGATGAAAAACAAATAACTGGCAGCTGTTTCGGCATCGCAATTCACAAGACTCTTTAAGTTGACCAAAAATTCCCATGCTGGCAACCCACAATACTAGAAAGCTTCGCAGGGAGTACACTCAGTGCCCTGACGCCGTGCTCACCGCCGTTCGCCTTGATCATCTCAGCTCACGACAACGGACAGGTTTCAGAGCAACCGCAGCGATAGTTTGTGAGCAGGCGCAAACCAGGAAAAATAAGCGTGTTCCTACTTCTAGACTGTAAACAGCAGTGGTGTCGTGAATCAGAAATCGTTTAGTATCACTGCGAGCACAGCTTGGGCTCAAGATTAGTGCATACTGCCGTACAGGGTGCAGGAGCCGCAGTTCACGCACAAGCCAACCAAGCGCAATCTACAGCAAATGTGCGCTTCAGAGACAACTGTAGCATGTGAATTTGCCTACCTTCTTGTATGCAGCTGGGAGGGTTCACGAAACAGCTGCGATCATGCGCTAGTGGAGCAGTTAGCACCAAAAACAAAACTTAAATGAACAACCGGATATAGCGACAATTTGGCGCTGAAGATGGGGAAGAGCTTCATGCCTTCGAGTCTGCGGAGGATGCACAACATCTTCCTAGCAGCTTTCGTCGACGGTGAGTCGACTGCCCAAAGACAAATCCCTTTGACGATTGCACAAGGAGTCCAGACGAATCCTTCGAAGGCGGACTAGCACTTAAGTGACAACGCGACGCATGCCGGCCATATTTGCTCATGCCGGCGAACTGCCAATGCCTATCCCGTCTGGTGGAATTGTGCCCTGTATGAGAGGTGGCGAGCACGACTACACTGGGAAGAGGCCTGGACGGCTGTACTTTCAACAAAATTATTTCTGGCAGATTGCGGGAAAAAGTGGTAAGCCAAGACTTATGATCTAGTGGAGGTAAAATAAACAATTCGGGGCTATTATCAGCAGTTAACCTTCAGGATGTAACCTTGCCGCAAGATACTCCAGCGTCGACGCTAACACATCCACGCCCTGCAGCACAGGGGCGCAATATGAGGTAATGCCAGATGGGACACAGGAACACTTACAAGCTGTACACTAAAGACTGACCGCACCCAGCTACAGCGAAGTACACTCGTTCCCACCTTCTCCACCTGCCGAATGCCCAGCCGTTCATTTGGAAGGTGAGCATTGTCGCTAGCCTGACCGAAGGGCAACTGGCAGACGGCTATTTCCTCAGAACTTTGTGTGCATCCCTTGGGGCTGGGGAGCCTCCGAAGAGCATCAGCGAGAAATGGAATTGCCGGCATTGAGCCCCCCTCACGAACATAAAGTGGTTCAACACCCCAGACCTGTGCAGACACAGTGAAATCGACTCTTGAATCCGTTGTTATGAATGCAGCTGCCCCAATTATTTGGGAGGCTGCTACACAACGCCGCAGCGCATGCCGTGAGCCGGTGAGGTCCATTCAGCGTTCTAAATTTTACTGTGCTTAGCACCTCCTTTATAGCTGCATGAGCAGCGCCGTACAGCGCACGCGTTCTCGGTGCTTCCAGGTCGGCACGCCAGCAACGTCCTTGTCGAAGGCATTGGACTGCCAGTTTGCTCGCAGAAGATGTTTGCTTGAATTGTTCCTGTAGGTGGCCTCGTATGAGACTGAATACCTCTTTTGGTCCCTGAGGTTGCAAGATATTGGATCAAAAAAGCGCCAACTCAACTGTGCAGGCTCTGCCGGTCGATATTGTCAAATCATGCAAATCATACGCGTCGGACGAATACAACGGAGGGATTACCTGGTTTGGCACAAGGCGCAGGCTGATTTCTGCCGAAGCCGTTGAAGGAATAATACGCATAGCTCCACCAGCTTGTGCGCAGTTTCCCTTCAAAGATGCGTTGATGCCCAGCAAAGACATGGAGGGTTCCAACCAGCTGAATAGGAAACGACAAGAAGCATAGGCATCTGTGATATTGCACGACTGTAGCTCGTGAACACAGACCTCCAGACAGGGACAATCTGCAGTGGTTCATTTGTAGCAATGCAATGTAACGACTCGATTGGCTCAGAAAGGCACAAGCAGGCATCAAGGTCAACGCGCTGTTTGGCTGTACCGTTTCCGAAGAAGCTCCTGTGGGCTATCAACTCCAGTTGCAAACGCATCCTTTATCCATCCGGTTTCTACAGACTCTGCAGCAACCTTGATGCGCTGGAGCTGAGGAACGCGTAGTGCAAAGTAAAATGGTTTGGCGTGCCTCAGAAAATCCCTGAGTGAGGATATATTTCCCATTTCCCTCTGCAGTGGAACGTATTGGAACTGTACTGCGAATACTTTGCATTCTCTGCACTTGCGGCATACCTCGGCGTAATCAGGCGCCTGAACGGCATCGTAGAACCCAGGAATTGTCACGCGACCAGTTGTAGGATCGTACATCCGACCCAGCAGGTGCACCAACCTCTGCATAAGCACACGAAGGAAGTTGAGGACTAGGAGTTCAATGCTCATGCTGGAATCGAGCCTGGTTCTGACTGAATAGCCTAGAATTCTAAAGAGACAGTAGCACACTCAGCTTGCAAGTAGTTTCAGCCCGAAAACTGTTACATACCTGCATTGGCTCCTCTACTGAACCGCCATGTACCCCTGAATGGTAGCCGCCATCTCCTGTAGCCGCTGTTGCCTCCACGCGGATGTCCAGCACCCCACGCATGCCATAGCTGCAAATAGGGACCAACATACGGACGCAGGAAGACGTGAAGTACTGTCTCGACCGGATGTCAAGTGCGGAGTTCGCTACTGGGTGCAAGTCCAACTTACACAAGACACGGGGTGACGTCATCAGCCCAATAGCTATTATTGCATATGAGGAAATGCGTTCCGTGAAGCCAGCTTGCCTTTTGCGCCACAGCATCGGCAAGACCTGAACACACCCCATGCCACAGAACATGGAAGCGCCATCATCCTGCGACAAGAGCTAATCAGTCGCAAAAGCCAAACCACGGGATTTGTCGCATTGCACGCTATGCTTTACATGGCAATTGATTGGTAGAGGACAGCACAACGATGGGGCGAGAGCAAACCCTTCATTTCAGCCGTTGCAACGTTTTTGTTGGGGGCCCGAGGGAGTAAGAGGTAATACAGAAAAAGCATACCCACGCTGCCGTTTTCTTCGTCTCCTTCGCAGATCCACACGAAGTTGAACGGAATTGCATGGTCGTTCTTGGCGGGTGCGTGATGTTGACTGGCTGAACCTGTGGTGGTATTCGGCTGTGAACATTGATCGTGTGCTGTCTGGTTTACCCTATGCTTCCGCCTCCATTCTGCTATGAACTGCTTTACGGCTAACAATGAGCAGATTATGGGTCCCTTATTGTCAGTCACTCCTCTCCCATATATGTAGCCATCTTTGCAGTGGATTCTCCAAGGATTGGAGTGCCAACCCGTTCCATGCCACTCCGAGTGTTTTGCGTGATTATCTCGGCGTTTTATGCTGTCTCCACATGCATCCGCTTCAATGCTGCAGCGCATTGAGTGCTGGGTCCCAGCCGGCAAAACCCCAGTGCGTGGCAGTGCGGTCGGAGACGCCGCAGCAGTAATGGGAGAAGCTGAGCCTTCTGATCCGTCAGAAGGGGTAGGCGCAGAAGACGAAGCGCTAGCCCCTGCGGATACCACATCGTAATGCGAATAAAAGACGATGGTCGGGTGTTGTGGATTAGTACCTAGACGGCCAAACACCACAGGATGCGGCTGTCCCTCTCCTTGATCACCGTCAAACTCTGATGACGCCGCTGATCGACGAGGCCACACAATATCCACCGTAGCTCCAAGTGCCTGCTCAAAGAGCTGTGCGACAAACTTGGCAGCACCGATGCAGCCGCTGACGTGCCGGGGACAGCGTGAGGCTGAAATTGACTTGTATGCAACGAATTGAGCAAGGAGGGGCAAGAAGTCTCTCCTTCTAGGCTCCAGCCCTGCCCCAGTTGTAAGAGGCGGCAAGGAAGGCATTGATGCCCCAGGGGTGATAATCATGCCTTTAATTCGACTGCCACATATCCCGCGCTGTGCTTTTATCGGGATAGTCTCAATCCGTCCTTTATACCCCGTAGTACATCGCTGTATTATGCCTGCATCAGCTCTAGCGCTACTAACACCCTTCAGTTCCGACGCCGACGCAGCACTAGCCTCTGCGCAATCGCTTGATAGGGACGCCTCGCGGGTTGCGGCTCTAGCCTGATCGTAGGGCTCTTCGATTGACTCTTCCTCGTCCATGTCTCTCTCGCCAATATTCCAAACACCCAACTTGCCGTCACCTCGTCCTGCCCACAACTGCAAACCACCCACCCATTTGCTGCCGGCAGCATTTGGGCTTCTTGGAAACGTGCCAGGACTCCCCCTGTCGTGGTTAGCAAGGCACGAGGAGTCTGACACCAACAGTAGATCAGTGAAAGCTACGCCTCGTTTCTGGTCTTCGCCGCTGCCTGGTCGAAAACTTTGGCGGGCGCCAACTGTGAAGCGCCCATGGTCCGCAAGCGTAGGAGACGCATTTAGGTTAAGTTCGAAGGCGACAACCATCAAGTCAAGCTGCCAGACGAAGAGTTCGCCATTGGCAGACCCGCTAATGAGGATGTTTCGCCCGGCGTCCGCAGCAAGGGCCAGCACCTCTGACGAATGTGCATTCAAAGTCTGTATACACACGAGCTGCTCGAGGGCCCAGACGCGAATGCTCCTGTCACGGCTACCACTGAACAAGAGACCCTGCCGGGAATGCGCGACGTCATCAGGCACTTTGGAGCACTCGGTTTGGGGACTTTGTACTTGAAGGTGATCCCTAGATCCCCAGCGGCGCAAATCTCGACAAAGGGATTCTACAGGTACCTCGGTGTATGCCACGCAGAGCACCCCTCCATGATGGCCTGACAGCTCTCCCACTAAGCTCCCATTTTCTCCCCACAAAAGCAGCCGGCCATCGCCTCCACCGCTGCAAAGTACTCTCCTGCCACAGCTGGTTAAGCATTCTACAAAGCCGTTGTGCCCACTTTCATCAAGCCAGGGTCCGACTAAAGACTGGTGCGAATGTTGACGTTTTACACCAGATTGCTCAAACGGCAAAAACCGCATTTCTATCTTCAGCCCCCCATCTTGCTTAGGTGGCTGTGCCACAATCTTCAGGCTTGAGGTGCTAGTGACAACTCTGTAAGTACCTGGAGAGGCCGACGCTGCGGCCCCTTCAGGTAGGGGGACCTCCAACTCGTGCGGCGCCTTAAAACAGTATACTGTTCCAGTGGGCGGGTAAAGGCACCCAGGTCTTCCAGAGAGAGAGCATTTCTTGGACCACAGAGTTGTCGCTGCATGTGACGCATGCAGTGTCACGCTGCGGAGGGCCCGAGCAAAGCCGGCAAGGAGGCATCGAAATGATTCACCCTTTGCTAGTCCAGATGTGTGGCGAGGCGAAGCCATTGCAAGCAAGCTCTCGTCTTGGGTGGGTGAGTGGGTGCTTTGAGACCTCTCGGCCACACATTGTGGATCCCCAGTGAAGAGCGAGCGCAGAGACTCCCCTTCTTGTTCTCCAGTAAACTGCACCTTCAGTTGACCTGAAGCAAGAGTCCTCAGCTCGAAATCTCGGGACACACTCAGGGGCAGAGACTGCTGCTGCGTTGGTTGGAATGAAACAGCATTCGCCAAGACCGAGACCATAACCTGTGTATGGCGGAAATATCGCAACAAATCATTTAGAAACACTGCCCCGATCTTGGCTGACTGGAATCCAATGAATAAGAGTAAATTGCACTCTGGCTCATCAACAAAAGGGTTTGGCTGAATCTTATGGAGATCTGCAAAAGGTAATGATGTCAACGGGGAAGCTGCTGATTCCACATTACTTGCTCCCCCGCTATCATCCAGCCGCATTGCCGCGTGTATTGCTTGAAGACAAGCTTCACACGTATCAACTATGCAAGTACGCGTAGATGGGTCGTGGTGACTGCCATTTGTATGAGCACAGTCGGGAGAGTCCCTCACTAGCAATGAAAGGACGTCGCCCTGGTGAGGGAGAAAGGTAAGGCGCACAGCCAATAAGTCGTCAGCATCAATAGAAACCCTAGGACCATCAAGGCATACACGTTTGCCACTGAGGAGACGCGGCTCGCGACCTCCAAAGATGAGCGGAGAAAGATCCCAAACAGCCAAGGAGGTGTCGCTGCCCCCCGTTACTAAAAAGACTTCCGGGAGTGCAGAACCGCAATTTTTGCATGCAATGGCTCGCCCAGTGCTCACACAGCCTCTCCTGAAGATATTGGCGTGGACAGCCATGGCTAGGACTCCTCCCACATGCGCTTGAAAGGATATTGGCGCCACTGAGGCGCTTGTGGCATCGTAGATGACTACCTCCCCACTCTGCATGCCCACGAAAACAAAGGTCTTTGCCGCCACAGGAAGCGCTGAAGAAGGCGTTCGAGAGAACGATTTCGATTTACTGTCTTCGCGGTAACTTGTTACGTGTATCAGAATGGTTTCAAGACATAAGATGGCGCAGGAACCTGCAAGGAGCTCGTAGCACTGCTGATTGGTTCCTGGGGTCTCTGAATTTAGCTCTGCATGATATAAATTTGTCTGCGGCAGGCCAGTAGAACACATAGATGAACCAGGAGGGCTCTGAGATTGACCATCTTCTATTGCAGCCACCGCTTGCCTTTGTACTTGCGCCGCTCGCAGCTGCTTCTCCAAACCCTGCAGCTTTAGTTCCAAGGCTCGCCAGGGCTTCTCAGCTTCTTCTCCATCAGTTGATTCAGTAGCCCTTGCCAGTTCACGGATGACGCCCTCTAACGAGCGTAGCATGATTACCGGCAGTTCATCGGCAGCGCGAAGAGTCCCCACAGAAGAACTCGAAGTTATTTTCAACAAAGCTGCGATTTCTTCTTCGAGTTTATCTGCTAATGAAGGCGCTAGGCACTTACGCAGAGCTATTTGCCTATCAGAGGAGGGGCTCTCTATCTCCTGAGGCGGCACCACGGACCCAGACCTACGGCGGCTCCTCAGCAACGAAGGCAAATACCCAACACTAGCGATCGGGTACAGCAGAAGGTCTATAGCTGGGGTGATCAAAATCATGGTGTTCCTCGGCACCGGCATCCAGTCTTCTGGGTTTGAAGTAAGGGGTTCGCTTGTCACAATGCATATATCCGTCCTGAAATGTAGACAGCAGAAAGCAGATACACACGAAAAATAATAATGATCATGCAGCTCTCCCGTCATCACCCCAATGCCTTGGCTGTCACACAAGGACGAGGGGCAATGCTGAGCTTATACGACAACACTTGGCCGCAGCTAAGTAGTTGGACGCGGGATTCCTGTCTCACAAGCCCAGTTAGCATTGAAATGCCAACAGCCGAATTTACCTTTTGTCCTTGTGAGTCATGCGATATTCATCGCACGCGTCCTCCTGCTGCTGCCATGCAGTTCCTGTAGCAAAATAGAGACTCGGTGGCATTGTCGGGCTAGTTTCCCCTGTTGGATCTGGTACGATGGAAGACTTCCCCGAAACTGAGCACAAAGCATCGCAGCATAAGAGAAAACAAATATCCTCAAAACGACTTTTAAGAGCAAGCATCAAGATTCTGGCCTTGCAGAAATTCAAGTGCAACAGCATCCAAGCGCAGTTGTCGAATGCAACGATGACTACAGCTTGTTCTGCTCCTAGAAGGTCCCCCCCTCCCTTATGCAAGATTGCATGATTGGGTATTTAGGGGATTGGAAGACCGTGTTTGTAAGTATAGACCCGTCGTGCCTGAAGCAAGCATTGTATACAACAATTCAGGCTCCGTATCTCACCATAAGCCACTTCTTGAGCATTTGTAACAAATCGTGTTGCTACAATACTCTCTCCATCCGACACCACAATGTTGATTAAGGTTGTTTCTTCGATTTTTTCCCTGTCGAGCAGCCAGCAAATTGTAGCAATCATTTGTTCCACAGCGTCTTTCATTGCAGAGTGTGTTGAGGGTTCTGTAGGACTATTTGGCAGAAGGGCCAGAAACACCGCGAACAGACAGGCGCTGTCAATACAGCTATTCGTTATCGCAAAAGAAAACATGGGGTCGGGTAGGAGACTGAGTAGATCCCTGCAAAAACAAGCGACGGGCGCATTTGATGCAGCCTACGGCATAAATGGCCATACATGCGCTCTTGTAGCCTTCAGGATGCAGTTCTTCTCACGCAAAAAATTACCCCACAAAACATTCTGTTCGTGAGATTTCCAAAAGGGCTGGATGACCCCTCCTGCAGCACTCATAGTGTTACTGGTAGTGGTTTGACTACCGTAACAGGATCCTTTTTGTCAGAATTTGCTCCGCTTACCGGCGAATCCGGTTGAATCCCCCCACGTTTCCATTGTGCATAAAAAGAAAACGGCCGCAGCGAAAGGGATGGCAGCACAGCTCTGTGCTGACGCTACCATTTTCCACTGCCCAGGACGGAAGACCACCATCGCAGCCAGCGCAGTGCGATACACCCAAAGTGCTGCTCGCCGCCCTCACATGGGCAAAAAACAAACGGCTAGAGATCTGCAAACGAAAACACAACAGTGGAGGAAGCCTAAGCGTGAGTGAGTGAAGTTGTTGAACGCCGCACCGAGGCAAACGGCGGGTGATGTCTGTTTAAAGTCCCTGCATTCATATTTACGATAAGAATACTGCAACAACTCTGGTGAGGCGTCTGAAAACGCCCAGACCGGTCCAGAATGCTTTTCAATTCGGATACACAGCACTTGAAATCCTTAAGCGCGCGTTGCTCAAGTGCGTGTTCTTGATGCGTCCGGAAAACGTAAGAGTCAGTCGGCCCCCTGTGTTGCGCCAGTGAGGGGCACTAAGTTTTAAGCATCTCCGTACCTTCTCGGCGAGATTGTATAGATTCCTATCTGCCCAGGCGGGTTTTAGGGAGGTAAATACGCAGGCACCTCCATCGTCGACGGATGAAATGGGGTTGGCAGTGGCAGCATGTGCATCTGGAGTCTTCTTCCCGTTTGTTCCATCGCCAGTGGCGCCACAGGGTCCAAAAAGGCTCAAATTTGTGCAGGCGGAAACGCTGGGGGAAGCATTTTTGGAGGATTTCGTAACGTACCAGCCAACCCCAAAGCCGTCCCCATTGAGCGAGGCTTTCTGGTAGGCGTTTCTAATATCATCTTGACGCAGGCGTTCCTGTGGGGCAAAGGTAGAGCCTACACAACTGATACTGGCGCGGCAATTCTGTTGAGGTCAACGCAATAATCACAAGGCCTTTAACTACAAGCTGGATCACGGGAGCAGAGTGTGCGGAAAGGCGTATCCTTCAGGGTGAGGAGCTGGCTGAGGGATTGAGAGGACAGACACACCTGACAGTTGAAAGACTGCTGAATAATACTCCGGCGAGGCCTAGTAAGAACATCTGCAAGGAGAATCGGGTCCCCTCGGGTAATAATAGCGGTAAGCCGGCACATTGCAGAGTCGTCACGCCAGCGTCCGCGAACGGAGAAATTAACACCAGTTAGGGTGTTATCCCATGGCTCCCTCAGTCCCCAGGAATCACACAAAGGAGATCGGTGAACGCTCTATTCAAAACGCCGATGAACACTGTCTTGGCGTTCAACAGTGGCCCGGGGTGTTTACGGAAATGAACTGCTCATGGACACCTCTAGGCAGATGAGCCGCTAATCATGGGCTGATCGGCCCGCCATTGACTAGAAATATTTTTCTCTTTCGAGACAGGCCCATAATTATAAAATTTGAAGCCCTACATCAATCTAGCCACTTCGAGGTTGACCTTTGTCCCCGCGGGCAAGCTGCGGGGCCGCTGGCACATCCCGCTTCCCGGACTTCGTGGACCGCCCCGGTGAAAAGGGCAGCTGGATGCAGAAACCCAAGAAAATCTTCAAAAGTGAGACAGAAAAAAAAGTTTCAAGAGAACGACTAGGCTGGTAGGTGATCAGTTCTTAGTGGCTGCAGCAACAAGTGCCGCCGGGTAGATGCCGCAGTGACTTGCGTGTCGAGTACAGTGGAGCCGTGTCTGACTAGAGATTTGTAGCAAGTTCGCCTTCTCCGCACCGAACAATCTTGTTTCCTGGAAGTCACTGTATTGTCAAAGAGTAATTGGGGGCTTCAGTTGGAGAAGGTGAAGACCTAGCCTCTTTGGGTTGCCACCAGTACGCAGTGGTGATGAATTGAATCTGCCTTAAGGCTACCGTTTCAGTACACTTCCATCCACACGAGGCAAGTGATTTCTGGAACGTATGCTTTGAGGGCATCTAAAGGTACTTTCCCTCTGCCAGCAGGAAGTGCTAGCCCCATTGCCAAGGCTCGTAGAGTGGGCAAGAGCGCCAGTGTTCATTTGTATGACGGTGGTCTTCGTTGGCTTTAGTCCGCATTGCAAATTTAGCTGCATGTACTCATTGCGTGTTTCAAAATGGCATCTCATCGCCGGATATTTTTGTAGAACAAGCGCATTTGAGGCTCGTCTGCCTTCTCAAGGGTACTTCCTAGGACACGTGATAATGCGCGAGTCCAGAGGTAAATTCTAAACTATTGTGAAGGCCTTTCTCGGAAAGAAATAACTAAAAAGCACGTTCTGAAAGAGAGGGTAGGTTGGGCCAGAGTGAATCTAATATAGTGCAGCAGGAGCCCTGCTCTCCTAGCCTACGACGGGATTCCTTCATAGCGCGACACTATATTTCCCTGGTTCCAAAATAGCATTAGTCTTAATCTTTGCAAGTGGATGACAGCGACGCTAGCAGCGTCGCTTGTAGAGGCACCTTATTCACGAGGCAGCAAACTTGAATCCTCTCCCACCTAACAGCCGATGTACCGGAGGGTAAGACGTAGCCAGTGACACCAGCTGACCCCACAAAGTTGAATTTATACACAGATAAATAGGAAATGGTATGCACTAAGAAATCCATGGGTGCACGCTTGTTTATAGGCCGTTGGGAATTCAATCATGAATGCTCCGGAAACTTCTGCGAAACTTCGATTGTGCCAAAGCGGAACTGCAACCTAGTCGCTGTAGAATTGCTTTAACACATTACGCGGGAACTGCCGCTTGGACCCCCAAGCCTTGCATATACATTGTGTTGAGAGAAACGCCGCAAACATGTTTTAAGTTTCTTCCAGAGCCACCTGATTCACTGGTTTGTCCAATAGAATGCGCATGCAGTGTAGCAAGGGAGGCACAGATTCACCCTGAATCTTCCGTCGCTGCCAACTAACAAAACGGAGGACGGCAAGTCCTCTACTTCTTGAGCTGTTCACGTGCAGCCTTCGAATGGGAGGCAGCTGCAAGTCTCCGACGCCCGTTCGCATTCCTGAAAGAAAACACACTTGTCTGGATACGGTAGTTTTCAACCCAGGGTGTCCATCTTACTGTACCCCAATCTATTCTTGCCTACCCACAAACCGCAGCTCTTCGAAGATATTTATGTGTGCATTGCATGCCCTGGAATGCATCGCCTGTGTTTCACTCTCCCTCACATGCGCAATTGAGGCGAGCAACCTCGATTCCTTTGCGGAGGCGGATGAAGCAGTGATGGGCTTATCGATCCGCGATGCGTACATTGAAGCTGAACGTCCACCCATGAGTTACACAAGAGAAGCTCCAGAAGACAAGGATGCAAAATTGAAATCGCTTATACAAAATTTCCCTTCGCTGTGTGTCAGCTTACTTAGGGTGCACAGGAGCAATTTAATCGCTGCCATAAATAACAATTCCAAGACTCCAAAAAAGGCAACCCGCATTGACGAGCCGCACGCGAGGTTCAGCAAATAAACTGCATACACAGGAGACCTAAATGCAACCTCATGTGCATGATTAGCAGAATGCAAAGCCACATAGCAGCTGGCTCTTTCCGCAAAATGGAACATGTAGTTTGGGATTGAGGTAACAAGTTTAGGTATTTTCACACAGCTGTTGCGAAAAGCTTCAATACTTTAGGCTCAGGCCCTCTGGAGCCTGTCACCTAGCCAAACCTGCCAAATGCTTACCTATCAAATGCTTCGGCATGGTTGCGGCGACCGCCATGCACACGAGTTGCTCCTGGCTAGCATCTCCGGCAAGAAAAAACCAAAAGCCGACGACAGCACAGAGAATATCAGCTAGTGGAGGCAGCGAGAGAGCCACAGCAAGGAGGCCCCATGAGGCGACACCAAGACGGTGGCCAAGACCAGTGCACTTGGTCATAGCGGTTCCGACTGGAGACAGCCCCATACCAGGCCCCCCCACTGGCGAAGAAACGAACAGGGAACCAGTGGTAAGACCTTGAGAAGCTTCCCCCCTGAACCAGAAGGAGTTTACAGGCACCGCCCACGCCACACTGTCTCTTGGCGTTAAGGCAGCTGAGGGGAACAGCTGCGGCCACGCGACTGCAAAGGAGGTGCCTTTCAGACCGAACAAATATATGCCAGTTACCACCATGTGAATCATGTGGACCGCCAAAGCTGCAGCTAAAACGTAGTTCCTGAGGAAATGCATGGTACCGTAAATGGACACACACAGGACACTCGTCTATATTTTTCGCGACAACTGAATGCATGGAATAGTGGGGCTGAATACCCATTACTCCCACGCACTCCCGTTACTGGGGTCGTAGGGGGCTATATATATATATATATATATATA